>NC_057762.1:29876255-30177780 GCF_010389155.1 Erigeron canadensis
GATACAATCTATATAGTTACCATACATCGTACGGTCATACGGGTATTAGGACCAGTATCATATATATAGGTGCAAAATGCACACATTAAAATAGTCAAAAGTTTTATATGAAAAGGTTGGTTTACGATTATATATAATACCTTATAAAACAAGCTCAACTTTCCTCTTTATTTAATTAAGATTTTGAAATACCTGAATTACCTTCACAAATTCAACATTCTTCTCATTCATCCATTGAATGTATCCAAGATACCCCTAACAATTTCAACCCACACAAATCTACGGTCAAACCCTAATCTAATTATCTATCTACATCTACATTATATTATACAACAAATTTCATTTTGTTGAATTTTAAGTTTTAATATTCCACAATTCATTAAAATCACATTACATCAATAACTTACACTACTTGACGCCGCCATCATCACCACCAATCGTCGCCGCAAACACCGTCAACGCTACCGCCGCACGCCAACATTCGTTACCGCCAACGTCTATAGTTGTATATGGCCAAATTTTGTTGTAGAAAATATCACTTCCCTTATTATATACACAAGAACTCTATAGTTGTAAAAGTATGTGGAAGTATATATATAATATACACAAGATTTGGTATTTACTATAAATATTATTTTAAATTTAAAATAATATTTTATATGGTTATCCAATTAGGAAATGATTAATCCTTTTAACTAAATAGCCTAAAAATCCTCTAAACCATGATAAATGATGACATTTGAAAAATCAGGGTGCAAGATTAGATTAAATATTTAGTGGATATCCCATATCATCTTTTTATAGTTTTAGGGGGATTTTTAGGCTAATTTTTCGAAAGATTTATCATTTTTCATATGTATATTTACTAGATTATTGTTCCGCGTAATACGCGAGTAGATATATTTTTATACTTATCTATATCAAAAATATAACTTTCTTAAGTAATAATTAAGGAATTAAAATATTCAATTTCACTTTATTAACTTTTGTTTTTTTGACCTTGATAATTTCACGTAAATTTATTATGTTGTTAATTAAGTCTTACTGATTCAATAAATTATTCAATGCCAAAATTTATTTCTTATCCATGTCAGCACAAATATCTTAATGTCATTCGGATTTCCATGTCATGTCATAAAAAATATCACACATGACACATTCTTTAGATGGTGTCAAGGCATACAACCTTGTAAATCGAGTTGCAAGATTGCCACCATTAAGCCAATGATCATTCCAGAATCTTGTCTTATTTTCACTCCCAACTGATCTTTAATAACATCTTAAGGGGGCTAGCAATCGTGCCTCAGAGATGAGAAACATATATTCGTCCATATATATATTATTACCATTTGTTTTACATAGGAACGCAAACTCAAAACCATTAATCAAATGAATAATTTTAAACCTCATGACATCCAAGTTTTAAACCACATGTCATATCCATTTGTACATATCAATGCTAAATTTTGATTCTCCAGACCACCAAAACCTAAACCACCCACTTTTTTACCTGACGATTGTCTTCCAGTTAATCCGTTTCATTTCATTTTCCGAGTTCGACCCCCCTCCTCCCTCAGCCCTTCCACGCACAAAAAAAATGAAATTGTGATTTTTATCAATCGAAATAAAGAAAAATAATATATCCTAAATACTTTGAATTGCTGAGTTAGAATCCATCATAGGCAACACATTAGTATTGAGTTTAGATTTTTTTCTATAATAACTTTGCAAAATTTATGGAATATAACAATAGATGGAGTCTGACTCCAATTTTTGTACAATGTAAGGGTATATTTCAAAATATTAATAAATAAAGAATACATACAAACATTGACTTTGTTGTCATAAGTCTCTTATTTAAAAGTACGTCACTTGGTTGGAAACATTAGTCATGAGATAAACCTTTATATTGGTAGAGTAAAAACTTTGAGTTGTTTTGATTTTTAATAAAATAGGGGGAAAAAAAAGAGGATGGAAAAATGGTTTCTTTTTTATTTGGGTAAATATACAGTACATTGATAATATTGTTGTATGTAAAAACATTATATTTTTTTTCAAATTTTTTTATAACAGTAATCATAATAGTCACACATATTTACAAGCTAAATTATATATCATTAATTTATATAATTAATTTTATTTTGTTTAATAGAGCGTAACTTCACTGTCACCACATGCTCTAAAATTGCAGATAAATGTTAAAGGTTGATGTTCCCAAAGTTGTCACTCACCTAAGTTAAACTCGGCCTTCTCAACACTGGAGTTGATAATTTGACTAAACCGGACATTATATGTGTATATATATATATATATATATATATATAACTTGACTTTTTTATCAATAGAAAATTGATCTAAATATTTTAATGAAACATATCTCAAATATTTCAATTAAAATATGTTGTATTTTTTATATGATATTAACTATTATTCTATTGGATAAGATATAAGATAAAGAATATTATTTTGTTATCTCTAAATATATATTAAAGAAAAACCTTAGTTATAATTGAAGAAGTATGAACCCTTGGATAAATTTTAACTTTTATTTAGAGTCATTAGATCAAATGATGATATTATATATCTTATTTAACTTTTTTAGATTTAATATAATTTTATTAAATTTAAGTTATTATTACTTTCTTATTTAAACTTGTAGACATTAATAATTAATGTTTTTAATGTTATAATTATGGAAACTAATAATTTTTTTTTATTTTGCATCATTTTTTATCTATAAAATTAATTTTTAATGTTATTATAATAAAATTTTCTTTTTTAATGTAATACGTTTATATTAATTTGACTATTTTTATCAATAGAAAACTGATCTATATATTTTAAATGAAATATATCTCAAATATTTCAATTAAAATATGTTGTGTTTTTTTTATATGATATTAACTATTATTCTATTGGATAAGATATAAGATAAAGAATATTATTTTGTTATCTCTAAATATATATTAAAAAGAAAACTTAATTATAATTGAAAAAGTATGGACCTTAGAAAAATTTTAACTTTTATTTAGAGTCATTAGATTAAATTATGATATCATATATATTATTTTAACTTTTTTATATTTAATATAATTTTATTAAATTTAAGTTATTATTACTTCTTTATTTAAATTTGTAGACATTAATAATTAATGTTTTTAATGATATAATTATGAAAACTAATATTTTTTTATTTTGCATCATTTTTTATCTATAAAATTAATTTTTAATGTTATTACAATAAAATTTTCTTTTTTTAATGTAATACGTTTATATTATAAGTTATATTTTTGTATAAGATTTTTATCATATAACGAATAAAATTTGGTTATAAGGATTTTTGTATAGGATTTTTATCATATAACATTTTTATTAAATCAATGTTTTAAAAACTGGACCGGAGTCAAAACGACCTTCTTAATAAAAAACTAAAAAACAAATATGGAGTCTATAGTAAGCTATCACAATTATATATCAAAAAAATAATTGTATAAATATTGCAATGTATTATGCATAATTTCAAGTTATATTAACATAACATACGATATATGGATTGATAATTAAATTGCTTAAAAATTTTAGTGTATAACTAAATTATTCGAGCAAAACATTAAAACACAAGTGCAATGACAGTGCAGAAATATCCGGATGAATGGAAGACATCCAAAAAAACAAAAATTTTACTTAGCGGGATCTCTAATGGATGATGTATCCATTTTTCAAAACTGTGGTTAAATAACACACAAATATATATGAGAGACAATGACTAAGGTTTGTTACAAAAGCGAACTTCATGCCTAAAAGTGAACTGTCTGGTCACTGTTAAGGGGAATCTAATCGACGACTGATGTAACTTCATGTTTTCTAGTCATTTAATTCTTACCTGGTTAAATATTTGGCAACTTATAATACCATAAAAATTTAACATGTCATTAATTATATATGTTTCATGCGTATTACGCGAGTATTAATCTAGTTAGGATATATATTAGCTATTAATATAATAATATATTAAAAAAAATATTAATTATTATTCTATTAGATATATATATATATATATATTAGCTATAATTTTTGATTTGTTGATTAAAATTATAGGTAAAAAGTGTAAATTTATGATAGAAAACCAAAAAGTGTAAATTAAATTTAAAGAGGTATATATATTAGCTATTATTTTTGATTTCTTAATTAAAATTATCAGGTAAAGAATGTATATTTGTGATGGAAAATTAAAAAATGTATGTTAAATTTAAAGGGTTATTTTTGTGATGGAAAACCAAAAAATGTATATTAAATTTAAAGGGGTATTTTTTGTATAATCATAACAAGTATAAGTATTAATATTGCCATTTATGAAAGATAAAATAATTAAATTTGATCTAGTGGCACTAAATTAAAGATGGAATTTATCCAAGGTCATATATATATATATATATATATAGGGTAAGGTTCAATTAAGAACAATTTAAATTGGAAGAACCATGAGAACCACTATATTATAACTTGATGTTCATATGTGATAGGTATATGTGAACATATTCGTTCACATAGGTTCATTTGAGAAACATTCATATATGAACATAGGTAATATTAGTTATAACTTGACATGTTCATATGTGCATGAATTTGTTCACATAGACTATTCACATATGAACACCAAGTTATAATTAAAAGGTTATCATGGTTCTTCCAATTCAAAGGGTTCTCATTTGAACCTTTTCCTATATATATATATAGTGAAAAGTTATTTTGAGAACTCTTTTTTTTGCGAGAACCTTTGAGAACTTTTCAAATCAAACCCTACCGATGATTATTCTTTACATAAAAATTGTTTTTTGATTGGTTTTTGAATAATTTATGTGTAATTTTGAAATTTATAATTGTGTGAAGGCATGGATTATCATCCGTTATACAATTATGTGGAGATTTGGATTCTTGATCACATGTGCACGAATATTGCTATGATTACATGTGATCGACTTGCATACATGTGATCATAGCTAATATTCGTGCACATGTGATCAAGAATCCAAATCTCTACATAATTGTATAACGGATGATAATTCATGCCTCCACACAATTATAAACTTCAAAATTACACATAAGTTATTCAGAAAACAGTCAAAAAACAATTTTCATGTAAAGAACAATCATCGGTTGAGCTTGATTTGAAAAGTTCTTAAAGATTCTCAAAATAACTTTACTATATATATATATATATATATATTGTTGCACCTGTATTCATTAATTTAAATATAAAACAACTGCACCTAGAAGGCTACAAAAACATCAACCCACACCAGGGACTCGGAAACGCATTACCGAAGACTAGAGACATATGTGTTTGACTCCTTGACCTGTAATTTAGCATATATAGAAGAACTTCATATGTCATATTAATTAATTAATCATCAACATTTATATTGTATATTTGAAAGTGATTGACATACTACTATCAGAATATGCTGCAAAGGCCATAAGCAACTCTCAAAAAAGGTCAAGTCAACATACATTTATTTTGATTTGCTCGCGTGAGCAGAAACTTTAAAACTCACGTTTCCAAGAAAGGACATAATAAAATTTTCATATATTGCGATTACATTTTGTTATTTTGTTATTAATGTTTGATAAAGATATATATGTTTATTTAAGGGCAATACAATAACCACGTTTAAAAGTCTATAGTATCAAGTATTATATGTTTATTTTGTGCAAAACAAACTAAAAATAAAGAAAGAAAAACATTAGCAAGAAATTAACCAAACTAAGAACGTAAAAAACCAAAACGAAACGCAAGGCGGCACACTCTGAACAGTGAAACAGGAAGATGCATAGCAGGTTATTTTTGAAACCAAAGGTCATGCCACTATTAATCGTCGTGACCTTTTAATATATGAAATCCTAAATATAATACACGTTGTAATAAAAATGGAAAAGAAACATATGAAGTAGGATGGTTTTGGGTATGAGAATGTAATGAGAAATATATTATGTTTTGTAACGAACTACTCAGGTGTTTATTATATATGTTTATGTTTTGTAATGTACGAATCGGGTGTGTATTATATGTGATGAACTTTCGGATCCCATTTATTGAATGTACAGGTTTAGGGACTATGAAAAGAAAAAAACTTGTTCGGCATTTTAGACCTCCTGTCATTCGCGAGTAATACACATAATTTTTATCGTTTAAAAGATACAAGTTTATTTGTAAAAGCTTTTCAAGCAATTAAAATACACTACTAGTTTGAGAGACTCACCTTGAGTGTTAGAGGCAAATCTCAACTCAAAAGCTGTGGTTAATGAAAAAACAAACATTTACTATTGATTAGGTTGAAAGAGAAACAAACAAACAATCGGTGTTTTCTTAAACTTCAAAAGCTTGATGGTTATGCTTGGTATAAGCTTTTTAAAGCTTTATCTTTTTATTTTAAACTTAAAGCCTCATATAATGTTGATAGCTTGTTTGAATGTAATTAACTTTAGCTTTATTTGGAAAAAAAAAACCTTCCAAAATGAAATAGTGATTGAAGTAACGTTTCGGAAGCTGTTAGTTTAAATGAAACTTTTAATTTTTAAAATTACACAAATACCTCTTAAAGTTGTAGATACAGCTAACATACCAAACACTTTAAAAAATAAAAGCTCTAGTTAACAGTTTTGTTTAAAGGTTGTTAATATATGAGCACATAAACACATAACAATTCATAAGTACGCAGCGGATAAGAACGTATATGCAATCAAATTAATTAATAAAGAAAATTGAATATATGTACTGTGACATCCGTCACCAAAACTAGTAATTTATTATAGTCTCTAACTTACATTCCAAATTTCTTGACTAGTTAATATGCCTATATAGTATAACAAGCATAGAAATGTGGTGATCATTTCCAATATGGGATTTCTATTACTTGAATTTCAAAAGTTTAGGATTGAGATATTTGATTTTCCTAAACATAGATGACTATAACTATCCCCGAAATTTCTAGACTTGTAGTTGTTAGTCATATTTATTTCTAGACATTGATAAATTAGTATACGCTATTTAGCGGTGAACGAAATCAATAATTATGAAAATAATATATAATTAGTATAAGTAGTAAGATGGTAATAGTAATAGTAAAATATCATATGTTTAGTAAAAAATTTTAGTCATATATATATTACAACAATTTATGGTGAGCAAGGAATTTTAATTCCATTAGAATTCTTATGTTGCATTAAGTCTAATCATAAACTAACTAAAACACTTATCTCCATATATATATATATAATAACTATAACCTAAATAATAATAAAAAAAAACCAAAACCTTTTTTTGATTCTTTTTCTTCTCTTTGGTCGATCAACACCAAAGCACCACAACATCAAATATTTTTTATTTTTTTATTAATCATCTCATTGTCAAAGCAAACTTTGGTAAGTTTAATTATAATTCTATTGAATCTTGATTTAAATTACAATTAATAATAAAATTCTTAAGATTATATTCTATTCTTTTTTTAAGGTATCTAAGAAGAAGATCATCAATCTTGGGGTAAAATCACTTATATTCTCTTTTCATATATATTAGTCTTTTTATTTATTAAATATATATATATAAGCATATATTTTCTTTTATTTATTAATTTTTATTTATAAGTAACCTATTTGATGAATATATATTATGGAAAATTTATAATAATGAATGAAAGGGTTTTTTTTAAGGTTAAATCAAAAGCTTGAAGTATAAATCATATTAATGTTAAAAGTTTATGTATTTATTGTATTATAATAATTAATGTAATTAGAGAAATTCAATTATGAAGGCATGGAAATCATAATAACACATGTAAATAGGTGTTGGAAAGATTTGAAAGTTTATATATGAATATTAGTTGTAGTAGTCTTTAAAACAGTAAGTTTGGGTTATTTCAGAATCTGGACAGATTCTGTTTGTTAACTTTGAAATGTCGTATCTTGGTCATGGAAGATGGTTAAGTCACGTTTTTGGTGTCTAAAATTAATTTCAGGAAGTCTACTTTCTGGTGGAAGTGGTTTCGTGTCAAAATATGAAGTTTAAGGTTGTCAAACGAATTTTATAACAAAACTGCGCAAAGCTGAGTTTTCAGAACAGATTTAGGTCGACTTCAAATAGTCATATCTTGGTCGATTTTATGAACTGGAAGATTATTTTTTTCCAGAAACATTTTTAAGATGTTAAGAGTGTACAGTAAAAATTTGGATTTTTTTTTTAACTTCGAAGGCCCTTAACTTTTATAAAACTTTTCTGTGCGCAAACAGTGAATTTATTAACTAGTCTGTAATTATCGAATTTTTAAAAATAGTTCAAGAACAAAATAAATTCTATAAAAATTCATTTAAGTATCTAACACATAAAAGTTACTGTGGTAAAAATTTAAGGACTTGTTTAGTTCGGGTGATCTAGAATAAAAATTGATAAAGTTACTAAAAATTTCAGCGAATAAGAGCTTGTAGAACTAAATCATAAATCATTAAAACAAATACTCTATATTAAGTTATGTGACTTGTAACTTAATAATAGATGACAAATCAGTTGGGAATATTTTGAAAGTAGCCATATATGTATATATCATCAAATACGGGTTACAATGGATGGTTCTTGACCATGTCCATAATTGTAACTTGTTCATATATATGTTGTGTAGATTCTAGCGACCTTGTTGGACTTTGCATAACTACTTGCTTGTTGAGGTGAGTTTCGTGGCCCCTTTTTATTTTATTTTTTTGGGGGAAAATGATGCTCAAAACACTTTTCATTTCTTTACTAGTTGTGCCAAAACTTGTTTGTTTTCATGGACAAATACGTGTAATTATGAAATTGTGTATGCTAGCTTGCCTGTATTGATTTCTTTGATGCAATAGATGTCTTTTGATATCTATTGAAGACTATTGGAAAACTATCGACCAACTTTATACTCCAGCTGGTAGTTGTTGGTATTTAAAGCATGATTGAGTTGTTGGCAAGAGTGATGGGGATTGTGTTGTTGGATAACTATGATGGCATTGATCAGTATTTGGGTTGCATACAGGCTGCTACATGTTTATATTTACACTATTGTCCAAAACTTGATATATCATGCACAGCAAACTCATTTGTATTCCTTTAAACCTACGAACTCACCAACGTTATGTTGACATTTTCGAGCATTCATTTTCAGGTGATAACAATGCTTAAGAAGATTGACCTTATGGACTTTAGGAAGACCAATAAAGAGATCCTTCATGGACTCCTAGATTGCATGTGAAACATTGAACACTATTTGCAATTGTTACTTCTTTGCTATTTGAGGCGTGTTGCCTAGACTTTCCGTTTGTGAAAATTACATTTATTTGAATTTCATTTAGTATGACTCTATTATAAAGTCCATGTGCTATAACTATATCTTTTCGTCATATCCTACGATTCCGCCTAAGGTGGGGTGTGACATGTACCTTTTTGCGTAAGCTTTCAATAAGATAATAATAATATTGATATTATTATTGATTAGGGTTTAAAGTAAAACTCTTTTACGATCGCATACTTGACACCCCTATATCGTATGCTAGTATCCGATCACGAATTACAATCCTTTGTCTTATTCCTTTGAAGTCGAAAACCACAAAACCCAAAACCCTTTTGTTGCTTACTTTCGGTCGAACCCAAAAGAGAAGAGAAGAGATTTTCACAATTGATTGTATTGTGAATTGTTTGTGAAAACTCATGGAATTAGCCTTTTATTTATAGGCTAATATGTAAGGGTTTTTACCTTGGTGAACAAGCAATCATAAAGGCTTTAGGAAATAATACTAATTCCTAATTTCACTTTTACACCTCCTCTTTTAATTAATTAAACACTATTAAATATTTAATTTGGTTTAATTGATCATATCATGATCATATTAATTAAAATATTACAGTTAATACATTAATTAATTATATAGAGTTTACGTGTCATTTTGTGTGACCCCGTAGGCTTAAATAATTTCCAGACATGCGTTTATTTAACGTGATTACATATTACAACTCAAAATTCCAACTAAAACTACAGTTACAAGATACAAGTCATACAACTACTAGCTACAGTTACTTTTTTCAAACATATTAAATTATTTTGAAGACTTTTTAAATTACTAAAAAACTTCTATTTGGTAAGAAAAAAAAACTAGACAGGGTCAGATGCTCTAACCAAAGGGAGACATTGAATGGGACAGGATGATTTGCAGTCCTGCGTAAGATCACCACATCGGTAATGCTCCATGCTCTTAGAAGCAAACACACAACTTGAATTGAGGTAATATCAAACGAATTTCATATTATGATTTATGAAAGTGCAAAAAGATACCAAATGATCGAAAAAAACAAATCCACCTACAAGTTGGATCCAACCAGCAACATTACCTTAAGCATAATCAACGCAAGATGCTCGTTATTTGTTTGAGACGTCTATTGAGTTGTCTCGAGAAAAACCTTTTGCTGAGGAAATCAATGGAAACAAACATATTGTCAAAAGCAAAGGTAAATCATGAGATAAAATGTTATCGACTTTTAGCAAACCCTTTAGACAAATAGTTTCGGTTTGGGCCAAGCTCAAGCCCATTGTCAAATGCAAAGCCCTGTCGGCAACCGATGTAATAGACTTTTACCCTTTTATTTTTCTGTCGATATTAAGTCCAATTTGAAATCGTGTTGATCACTGCAGCCCTATACTTTAAAATAAAAAAAATTCATCATGAAATCAAACCAATTGTAACAAAAACGATATTTAGCTAGCTTACTAGTTATTACAATGTGTAACACATAAATTCAGTAAGGTTCTACTAGAAAACCAATTAGTTAAGAAAAGAATAATAGCCCATTTATTTGTTACATCTTTCAAAAAAAAAAAAAATGGAATTGACTTTTCAGTTTTCACCTAATAATACTTCTTTTGAACCTATGTATATATGTGATTTTTCTTTCGGTGGCTTGCTGAAAGATTTTTAATATAATTTTTGTTATAAAAGAAAAACAGAAACAAATGATGAGTTAAAAAGACAGACTAGGGTTCAAATCCTGACTAGGTGTCATGATATTTTTTCAATAGAAATTAATGGTATATAAGTTTAATGTGTTGACCAATCATCAATAGATGAATTAGTATATGGTGGAGTTTGAGCCTAAGGGGTATTGAGTTCAAATCTTGATGTGAGTAGAATAATTAAAGTAATGGAGACAGAATGTTTCCTTTAAAATTGGAGTTGGATATATGCATAATCATGCTATTGCGTCCAAATTTATTGTTTTAAAAAAAAAAGTTTATTATGTTTCTAAAAAAATGATAGATGCGGACACAAAGATGTTTTTTGAAAATGAACGTCACCATGGAAGGATAAAGTCGAAACAATAAACGGATGAACTCAAAAAGCGAAACTCTTTTTCATCGAACCGCATTCAAGATATGAAAGGCATTCCTAACTAATTTATATAAATAGAAACTCCTCATTGTCGCCTTTTGCGGTTTTGAGCCACAATACATCGACGATGTATGGGGGAGGTTATAATTTATATAGATAGAAACTGCTCAATGCCGCCTTCTGCGGTTTTGAGCCACAATACATCGACGGTGTATGGGGAGGTTATAATGTAGGCACACCTTACCTCTACCTAAGTAGGCTGCTTTCAGTTTCTACTTAAATGGTAGGAAAAAACCTCCAACCTTTGCATGGGATGAGAATCGAACCTATGACCTCTGACTTCAGAGGGTATGGTGTTTACCACTGATTCAAACCATGTTATTTTTATATAAATCTTTTTCTTAAAAGAAATCTTTGTTTCAAAAACATACACTTTTCTAAGAAGCTATAATATACTTTTTGAATGTTTTTCATTTTTTAAAATTTTGAAACATTAAATTGTATTAACTCTCTTTTACACCCTCGTCCAAGCCCCGTCACCCCTCGCCCCCACCCCGTCAGTATCAGCGGCGGAAGATGAACCCCTTTGTGAGGGGGTAAAAAAATTTTCCCATTTTTTTGAGGGGGTAATGTATATATAAAAAAAAAATTTAACTATAATTTTAAGTAATTGCTAAATAATACCCAAATTTTTGGGGGGCTCTAAACCCCTTCTTGTCCGTTAAATGTTCCGCCCCTGTCCGTCACCCCTCGCTCCTGCACCATCACCTCTCCCCCTTACCCCTCGCCCCAATATCCCACTTAACCAAGTATATTCGAACATGTTTTTTTTATATAATATATTTAAATAACATTTTTTAAGTTTTGAACGCATTTTTAAAATTTTTATTTGTTTTTTAGAAGAAATTAAAAACTCCTATTTTCTATAAAATTAGAAATAAAAAACTAAGAAACATTGTTTTGCATTTGTAGGAGTAGATTATTAGATAGTTTTCATGAGTTATGAGTTTCATCCCAGACATGCATAATTCGAGTGCCCCATATTAACCAATTGGATGTCATTGTAGTATCTCGAATGGTAACTATTAACTACTAACTATTAACATGTTGTTAAAAAAAAAAGGGAAACATCTCCTACAATTTAACGCACCCTAAATCTTCCCAATTACACGCACCTAAAGCATTTTTTGACACATGCATACACGTAATAACACCAAAAACATATACTCAAATATGGACAACGTGAAAATTGCCAGACCATGTTGATTATTTTTGTATGTTTATTGAATGGAAAATGATAATGACAGTCCTTAGACAACCCTAAGGGCTGTTACTAACAACTTATTACATATTTAAAAACTTATATAATATATATTTAAAACTGCCTTTGAATTATCTAACAGTAAGGTATAAATTTTTATGCACCCAATTATTAACAAAACCCTTATTGAATTAGTAAAATAAAAATATATAAAGTTGATAGAATCTTCTAAAATAATAATCGGCAATCTCTAATTTTAAATTTACTGGAGATTGGGAATTTATTAATTCTTATGCACTACTGGAAATTAAACTAACGTCTAATATCAATTATTTAAGCTACTTAGCTACACCTTTCACATACTATTATATTATGAACATTCGTTTTGGCGCCTTTTGGATGCTCTTGTTTTTTATTTCATTATTTTGTTACTCGACAATTGTATATTGTATTATTAATATTAATAATAATGTTAATTTACAATACAACTTGCTGGAGTCATCCCTGTTTATTTCAGGTCATGGGATTGACTCTCTAAAGTGACATGTCCAGAGGGATTTTTCTTTAAATCACCTGTAACGACTTATAGTCTACATTTTCTAATCTAGAGTACATGCAAGGCTTCATCATTATACGGTAAGATGTCCCCTAATTTTGAATACCGACTTACTGTTCGAAACAAATAATATTCTTTCAAACACTTTGCTTCAATAAAATAAATGCAACAACTTAAGGGACCTACAAATTTTAAAGCGTAAAACATTAGTTATATACAGTTGAGAATGTGGTAAAAAGGTAAAATGACTAAACGTATCTCCGCACGATGTGGCGGCGATGGTGGTAGTGATGACGGTGTGTCGTCATGTGTGGACGGAGGCAGTGGTGGCGGCGATGTGTGAGGTGACGGTGGTGGTGGTTGTAATGTGGTGATAAATGTAAAATTAATTGATGTAAGAGAGGTTAAGATGGTTATATAAGGGTTGGAGTACCTAAGTTGTAAGTTTTTTTTTATTAAGAGTATTATAGTTATATAGGTAGAAATGTTTAAAATTCATGAATAAATAAGAGGAATAATATGATTATTTGAAAGTCTTAATTGTTTAAAAGGGTTTGTTTGTTTTATATAGTAGCATAGAATTATGGAAAATGATCAATCTTCCTAAAAAAAACTCTTAATGTCATAAACATTTAACATATGTCACTTATTATTTTTCTTTATCTCCATCTTGATTTTTACATGTGACATTATCGATAATTTTTAAACGGGATTTGCTAACTAGTGCCTCTAGTGCACTAGTTAAAAAACATTTAATGAACTTGTTATTTCCTTATTAAATAAAAATTATATTTAATGTATATTAATTTGTCACGCCCCACCTTAAGCTGAATCGTAGGATATGACGAAATGATTTAACATAGCACATGGAATTTATAATAGAGTCTTGCTAAATGAAATCCAAATAAAAGTAATTTCCACAAGCGGGATAAGTCTAGGCAACACGCCTCAAATAGCAAAAGAAAAATGTAGCAAATAGCAAATAGAGTTCAATGTTCAAATGCAATATAGGAGTCCATGAAGGATCTATTTATTGGTTTTCCTAAAGCCCATATGCTCAGTCTCCTTAACCATTATTATTACCTGAAAATGAATGCTCGAAAATGTCAACATAATGTGGGTGAGTTCGTAGGTTTAAAGTAATACAAATGAATTTGCTGCGCATGATATATGAGGTTTGGACAATAGTGTAAAACATGTAGCAACTTATATGCAAACCAAATACTGATCAATGTCATCATAGTTATCCAACAATACAACCCCAACACTCCTGCCAACAACTCAATCACACATTACCTACCAACAACTACCAGTTGGAGTATAAAGTTGGTTAATAGCTTTCAAATAGTCTTCAATAGATATCGACAGACATCTATTGCCATAAATAGTCTTCAATAGATATCGACACACATCTATTGCATCATAGGAATCAACACAAGCAAACTAGCATACACATTTCATAATTACACGTATTTGTCCAAGAAAACAAACCAGTTCTGGCACAACTAGTAAAGAAATGAAAAGTGTTTTGAGCATCATTTTCCCCCAAAGAAATAATATAAAAAGGGCCACGAAACTCACCTCTATAAGCAAGTAGTTGTGCAAAGTCTAAAATGATCACTAGAATCTACACAACACATATATAAGAACAAGTTACAATTATGGACATGATCAATAACCGTCTATTGTAACCAGTATTTGATTATATGCATATATGGCTACTTTCAAAATATTCACAACTGATTTTTCATATATTATTATGTTACAAGTCACATAACTTAATATAGAGTATTTGTTTTAATGATTTATGATTGAATTCTACAAGCTTATATTCACTGAAATTTTTAGTAACTTTATCTATTTTTTTTATTAGGATGAAACGAACAATTCAAGCTTTCAAATCTTAACTACTGTAACCTCAAAGTGTTATAAACTTACATGAATTTTTACTTAGTTTATTTCACACGTTAACTATTTTTAAAAATTCCTTAATTACAAACTAGTCAGATATTTCATTGTTTGCGCACATAAAAGTTTTATAAAAGTTAAGGACCTTCGGAGCTTCAAAAAATCCAATTTTTTACTGTACACTCTTAATATCTGAAAAATGTTTCTGGAAAAAATAAACTTCCAGTTCATAAAATCGACCAAGATATGACTATTTGAAGTCGACTCAATTCTGTTCGGAAAACTCAGTTTTGCGCAGTTATGTTATAAATTCCGTTTGACAACCTTAAACTTCATATATTGACACGAAACCAATTCCACCAGAAAGTAAACTTCCTGAACTTAATTTTAGACACCAAAAACGTGACTTAACCGTCTTCCATGACCAAGATACGACCTTTCAAAGTTAACAAACCGAATCTGTCCATATTCAGAAATAACCCAAACTTACTGTTTTAAAGACTACTACAACTAATATTCATATATAAACTTTTAAATCTTTCAAACACGTTATTATGATTCCCATGTCTTCATATTTAGATTTCTTAAATCACATTAATTATTACGCTACAATTAATACGTATACTTTTAAGATTAATGTGATTTATACTTCAAACTCTTGATTTAACCTTAAAAAGACTTTTACTAGTTATTATAAATTTTGCCATAATATATATTCATCAAATAGGTTATTTATAATATAAGATCAATAAATATGAAGATAAATTTATATATATGAAAAGAAAATGTAAGTATTTTACCCCAAGATTGATGATCCCTCCTTATATACCTTGACAAAATAAAAATATATAATCTATAAGGATTTCATTATAAATTGTAATTTAAATCAAAAGTTCATAAGAATTATAATTAATCTTACCAATAATTTGTTTGACAATGATGATTAAAATAGCTTTGATCTTGTGATTTTTTTTTTCTTTAGTTCGACGGCAGGAAAAACAAAATCAAAGCATTTTAGTTTTATTTAGGGTATTTGATTTATATATATATATATATATATATATATTATAGAGATAAATGTTTGATATAGTTTATATTTAGACTTAATCCATCACAAGTATTCTAGTAGATTTGAAATTCGTTTTTGACCGACATTTTGATGGCATTGTCACTCGTTATATACTCTTTGTATTTTTTATTTTATTTTAAATATGTGTTTCATAAGGATTACTTAGTTATCCATAACTTTGCTTAATTAAGTTGTTGTTATCATTATTATTGTAACATGTAACATGCATTAAAATGAGAATTGAGATCCCTGTTGTTAGTCGAACCAATCTAACAGGAGGTTATCCTCCATATTTTATATATAGTATTTTTATTATATGATGATCTTGTTAGTCTTACATAATTTTTCATATTATAATTTAGTTTTATTATTAATTCACCATATATAGTTATTTTAATTTACTCGGATATTCATAGAATTTATCACACTGCTAAGTAGTGTATAACGATTTATCAACGTCTAGAAATAAATGACTAACAACTACGCGCCTAAAGAGTGCGGAAGTAGTATTAGTCATCTATATTTAAAGGAAGATCAAATGACTAAATCCTAAACTATTGGAATCCAAGAAATAGAAATCCCGTATTGAAAATGATCATTACATTTCTATGTTTGTTATATTATATAGGCACATTGACTAATGAGGAAATTTGAAATGTAAGTTAGAAACTATAATAATTTACCAGTTTTGGTGACGGATGTCACATAATTCAACCTAACAATTTTTATTTTTAAATGAATAATTAATACATATTTAATTAATACATATTTCCATACTTTAGGAAAGTTAGACTTCAATAAATATTTCATTAAATGTATCTTAACTAGTACACTAAGGACACTAGTTAACAAATCTTTTAGAGCCAATGATAACTAGTCCAATTGGTCAGAGGCATCCCAGGTTTTACCCAAGGTCTTGAGTTCGATCCTTAGGAATGACAAGTCTTGGGGTTTTTTCCTCCGAATACTTGTAACGGCTTATGGTCAACATCTCGTTGTCCAGGGTACATGCAAGGCTTCACCATTATATGATGAGGTTTCCTTGATGTCGCATACCAACTGAATGTTCGAAAAAAAAACAAATCTTTTAGATTAAGAAGTTTTTTAGGTTATTTGATGGGAAGTGATATTCGTATCATAACTTTTGATAATTTTACTACACTGTACAACTATTAAAACATACTGTACAAACCAATAATGCATATTTGTGGTAAATATATCAATACTTATTGTACGATTAACGATTCCTTATTTGATTGACAGAATTAATCATTTCCTTCCTTAGAATTATAGATGTATGTTATTGCAAAATGAATATATGATGCACAAATTAATGCGATTGGCACCGTGGCAGTGAGGTCATCAGGTGCTATACTTGGTACATGCACCACGTGAATTATTTTTTCGTTTTAATATATCTATTTCGTAATTTTTATCAACTTGACCTGCAAGTTGCAACCCCCCAATTATATGAAACTTCCACTTGACTTCTTTATCTAATCATCCAATGTCCCACATCAATGTTAACGATATTATGAAAACAGTCCCTGGACTCTTGTTTAATTTGTAGATTTAGGTTCTAGATTTCTCCTTGTACGAATGAACTCATCTAGGCATGTCAAATTGCCAATAATAATCAATGTAGACTAATATAACAAATATCTATGTGAACTTGTTCATCGATGAAACGATGATGGATATAAATAAAGTTAAATATATAAGTATTAGATATGAACAAATGAATGAATTTGGATGAAAATGTATCCTGGATGTGTATCTTTACCCGTTCACCCAAAATAAGAATTATAACTTAACATCATTCATTCTTCATCGGTTATCGATATATATAACCGTTGTGTAAAGATAAATGAAAAATCAAAGTCAGTAACTCGAAGTATGTTTTGCTAACTCCGCCATTTCCAAGTTGTTGTTTTATTTAGGATGAAACATCAAAAAGTCTTAACAAATACTCGTATAACACGAAAAGATCATTTTTGATATAGGGACTATATATGTCAAACGAAATTGCCAATAGATGATATATCCAAATTCAATAACTAATGTTTTTATAACTTTATGTCCCTATATAAACACCTTGTTATCAACTTTCTTCAAGTCTTCAAAGATAAAATCCAAAACCCACTTCTTAAAATTCCAAAAAAACCTCAAAAATGATGCAAACAGAAGCTTTTCCAGCGACTGTTCCCGGCGAACTTCCGGTGTTTTGCCGGAGCACAAGCTTTAGCAGTCTCATGCCATGCTTATTTGAAAACTGGGGTGACTTGCCATTAAAAGTTGATGACTCAGAAGATATGGTAATTTATGGCATTTTACGTGACGCTGTTAGTGCTGGCTGGACGCCATTTAATTTCCCGGCCAAAAATAATTTAGCCGAGAAAATAGCAAAAATGGAGCCAGCTCCACAAGTCGTGGAGCCGCATAAAACCACTACAAAAAATGTAGCGGTTTTGTCCCTAGTAAGGGGGAAGCATTACCGAGGGGTAAGGCAAAGGCCTTGGGGTAAGTTTGCAGCCGAGATAAGGGACCCAGCTAAAAATGGAGCCAGAGTATGGCTTGGGACTTATGAGACGGCTGAGGAAGCCGCTATTGCCTATGACATAGCCGCGTTCAGAATGCGCGGCTCTAAGGCTTTATTAAATTTCCCACAAAGGATTGGGTTGAATGAGCCAGAGCCGATTAGGGTGACCTCAAAAAAGAGGTCACCGGAGAGTTCCGCTTCTGATAGTGGCTCGGGAAAGAGGAGAAATACGAAAGTATCGACAGCTGAGCCAGTGGAGCCGGAAGTACAAAGCCGATCACCAAATGAGCTAGACTAAATACATAAATGCCAAGTGGGTTGCAAGTGTGGTTTGTTAGATGCCAGTTTGGACCACATTTGGGGGGGGGGGGTTTCCATAAGAGGGTCCGACCCGAACTTACAAGATACCCGGCCCTGAATTTGCTTTTGCGAAAATGGTGCATAAGCCTTGCCAATGGAATATGACATCATTCATCTCAATGGTTGTGTACAAGGGGTGATGTCATAAATGGAATTCGAAGGCATTTTGGAGATTGGTATAAGTCTACAACCAGAAACGGCTCTATCAAGCAATTGATTTTGATCATATGTTAAAACATAAAACGACGTCATAAATGTCAAAAGTACATAATATTGTAACTTTGGATATATTTTAATCTTATTTTGGTGTGTGTAAATAATAGAAGCAACGTGTGCAATTTTTTCATTGTGTTTATTACGAGTAATATCTTATTAGAAATAAATAAATAAATTTGTTTGGTTGACAACTTGACACGAAATAAATGCCTTGGGAAATCAGGCATCTAATTTGTGTTATTGTGGGCCAATTTTATTTTGATATACCAGCTTGCTACATTTAGCAATCTGTGAATAGCAGGAGTAACAGTACAGTATTGTGAATTTTTTTTGGGTTTTTATAAGTTTCAGATAAAACTAGAGGCAAATATCTAACCAAACATGAGGCTTCTAAGAGATTGCTTCGTCTAAATATGAAATTAAAACAATCACTTCCAAATTAAAAAACCTCTAACTGAATCAAGAGATCGTAGGTTTTCAAAAGTTTTCTTCACAAAAACAAACAAGGCCTGAGTTATTAATAAAGAGGTAAAAGGTCCTTCAGCTACGCTTCAAGTTTGTTAAACTTGATAATATCATATCCTAATCGTTTGAAAGCATTATTTGAACCAAACTCCCATAGTAACATGCATCTCTCCCACCAACTTGGATCACTAGTTATATAAAAACTATCATACTTAGCAATTATTTTTGGGTCTTTAACTTTTAACATTAACTCTAGCTCACTGCAGGCAAAACATGTAGTTGTTGCTGAAACCAACTACCAAAGTACAACCACTTCAAGTACAAAACAAGTTTTTGCTGGATAATAAAAGTATATAAAGGAAATGGATAACTTGAAGATAAAAGGGATACATATGTTACATATATAAACCCCACAATGGAAGAGCGTCATGCAAAATAGAGAAATTGGATATCCGCTTTGACTTGTACCAGAATCAATCAGTATATTGGCATTGTTCAAGTATTAGGTTACAATAATCCATGGTTCGTTCGTCAAGAAGACCGTGATTCCAAAGTTTAATCATGAATAATCTCCAACACCTGCCAAACAACGTAAAAGCCAAGTTCCACAAGGTTAGGAAAATACTAATACATAAACAGTGAATAGGTTGGTCTTGTGTCCTAGGATATAGTAATCCATGGTTAGTTCATCTAGAAGACCGTGATTCCAAAGCTCTTGGACTTTGAGCTATTTTGACCCTCTTGACCAGTTACCTTATTGGCTAAGTTTTTCAGTTAATTCTAAAGATAGACTACCAAGATATGACATATAAATGAGCGTAAACTACTGTTTCTAACCATCACATTGCTGGTTTAATGGCCACAGCTGTCAACAGGTATTATTGATACAGGTCAAAACGAGAAGGTGAGATAGGATGTTGAAACGGTATAGAGATAAGTGGTTATTAATGCGCATCTAAACCAGCGAATAAGTTAATATGTCAAAGAAGGTATGACTATACTCTTCACGTGGGGTCATAAGAGAGCAGATTTAAAAAGGTTGCGAGTATCTACATGAACTGTGGGTCATTACTCATAACCGACAAGTTGCACACTTCCACTCATAACCAAGTTTATAGAGTTCATTCATTTGACCTGTTATTATCTAAGCTCAATACCTAGATAAGGATCGAAATTGTTCACCACTAACTGATATTACAAAATGATATTTCCAACTCATTCATCCAAACTCATTTCCTAGAAAGGATTGATATTACAAAATTATTTGCAAGGTAACCACCTGTGGTCAAAATCATTTTGCACTAGCTATATCATATCAGGCATCATAGACCTAAGTCACCTAACAATATATATCAGGGTCAAGATTCAAGGGCTTCATTGAACACTAATCACACATACATAACAATCAAACGAATCATATGCCCGCATAATGCGGCGGCGATGGTGGTAGCAGCGCGGGTGGTGGCGGCAACGGTGGTAACGACATGTGGTGGTGGTGACGGGTGGTGGGGGGCGGCAATGGTGGTGAATGTAAAAGTAAGTGATATTAATATAGGTAGTGCAGTTATTTTAAGGATTGAGGGATTTATGTTGTAAATTATTTCATTAAGGGTATTATAGGTATATTAGGTGGAGATGTTTAAATTAATGAATAAAGAAGAGGAGTATTTTAGGTAGTTCAATTCCTTATTGAGATTTTTGGAGGTGGGTTCCCCTTTTATGAGGTACGAGTCATATGCCCGCGCAATGCGGCGGGGATAGTGGTACTGGCGCAGGGTGGTGGCGGCGGCGACAGGTAGTGGCGCCGTGGCGGTGAGGGAGGCAATGGTGGTGAATGTAAAAGTGATTGATGTTAAAGGAGGTAGTGTAGTTGTTTTAAGGATTGAGGGATTTATGTTGTAATTTATTTCTTAAAGGTAATATAGGTATATTAGCTGGGGAGTTTAAATTAGTGAATAAAGGAGAGAGGTATTTTAGGTAGTTCAATTCCTTATTTGAGATTTTTTTGGGGGGGGGGGGGGGGGTTCCTCTTTTATAAGGTAGTATAGTATAGATTATAGATAGTAATAAAAAAGTGTAAGACAAGTGCAAGTAATAAAACGTTAACGAGTATCGTAAAGTGTGATGATGGATCTCAGAGGTATAATAAGAGAAAGAAGACGGAAGGATACCAGAGAAGTGGTGGGTTATTGACAAATTCAGGTCCATGCAACTTCGTAAAGGCCTCACATGCCCATGAAATATGATCATCTGCCAGCACCCTAACACCATAAATAAAGAAATGTAAGTGGTATGCACAAGATCATAATTTTAACCCCCTTTTTTTAAATCTAATGAATTTTATTAAATACCCATATAAAATATATTGGTTTGAAACAACGATAAACAATATCACAAGCTCACAAGGAGGGGGGCCAACGATTACACGAAGAGCCCTTAACATGCCTTGTACATATAATATATACAAAGACTACCAGAACTTGCACTGAACTAAAGCAATTTAGCATATTCTAGCCAGTAGCCACAAGTGGTAATTGTAAGTCAACACCAAACATAATTTTAATCCATCAACTTACGAATGGGCCAATGTGGGCTATGTTTTATCTTTTAACTTATTGAATTGGTTCAATATACTAAATGCAGAAAAACACAGTAATTTTAATATCTAAAAAGTGGATTTTAATTGCAATAGTACAGCAATTGTATCTGAAGCACCAAATTTTTATTTTTTATTTTTGATCAGCGTATCTGAAACACAAATAAGAATCAGTTTGCAAATAAAGCTGTGTTGGTCCAGAATTTCAGTTACTCAAGAATATGAAAAAGTTGAAAATTGCTTGAAAGTAAAAAGATGCAGAAATGTCTTTGACCATTAACCTACTCGTACAACAATATTACATATTCACATGAGATATGTGCATCTAATGTAATGAACTGTAATGTAATGCGGGTTACACATTACCGTTGCTTTCGAACAAAGGAGTTCCAAAGATGCATCATGTGCTTCTCATCTTGGGTAACATCAACAAAGTCGTCCAGCATCTGATAAATATGAAAGTACCAGTCAATACTTCGTATTCAATTAGATCATACAAACATCCAGTTCTGTTGGATTTTAAGGGAACACGTCTGATTTGCTGGCCAACAAATTATAGATGTCTTAATGAAGAGGCACAAGTACAAGTGTTAGGATTGTCACAGATACACCCTAAGTGCCTATGAAATTAAAGCAGATATCTTATACTTTACAGGCCATAGCAGAACAGACATACCCTTCTGTCTTCAAGATCAGCAACATCATCGTCAACTTCATCTTCGCTATCTCGATCATCAAAAACTTGCTCTGGAGCCATTGGCTGCAGGTCATTGAAACATAAAGTTCAGCTCAAATACTTGATGCTGGATTGTAATTTCCATAAATGAATAATCCAAATCTTTTCAAAAAAAAAAAAAAACACAACAGAGAAATAAACAGGAACACAACAAAATAATACATGATATTCAAGCATAAATAATACCAATCAAACTAGGAAAACAATCATGACAACTTTAGTGTATCATTGATGTGCTCTTTTTTTATCTATGTACATGAGACTTTTACGACATATCCAATACTAACAGATATCCCCTATGGATGATCCTAATAAAAGCCTTTGTTGACAAATTAACAAGATGTTTAGTGGTCACCTGAGCTCGGTGTGAGTGAAAGACTTCCCGCTTCTGCAATAGTGCCCGACTGCAATATAGAACAACAGCGACAAGTGTTTCTTATATAGTAAGCATGGAAATTTAAAATTTTATTTGCCTAGAAATGGGAAGATTCAAGTACTATTTTAACTCTCATGGCTCAAATGCATAGAATTAAAGAACATGATTAAAAATGAAACGGGATTTATCTTGTATTACAAAGCAGATTTGGCAACGTATTTATATGTCCTCCTGGGCCTTGTCATGTATTAACAAACTTCAAGAAGAGAGGACAAAAATCTGTTTGCGTATCACCCCAAACCAACTACTTTGACACACATTAAAAAAATGAACCGCTTGTGACCCAATCTATATAGATTTGTTACCCAATCCGCTTGATGACCATTTTTCCACCTCTAATATATACCTTTTCTACATGCATCTAATTCATTGACATTCCATGCTCATAAGGTATTAATTTAAATATTTTAACAGGCAGTTTAGGCCGCATCAAAGAGATAATAAAGATAAAAGGTATGTACCTTCTAGAGTCGGATAGTTCACTGGATAGCTTTCTTGTCTTTGCAAATTGCAACATAGCAGGAGGCGTAAGGTTGCTTCCAGATACAGAATGTACAGAATCCGGTTCAGCTAACGAAATACCAATAGGACTTGACATAGATGTTGTATTAGGACTAATATCATTTTTTGCACCCTCACGAACATCTGTAGACAATCAAGCAACATAATATCATCTTTTGCCCCCTCGGGAACATCTTTAGTCAATCAAGTAACTTTCTAAACTTAAGGATTTGTCGTTCAAGTAATAGTTAGTTATTGATCCATTATCATCTACCCGAAACAACACAGATAACTCAGGAAAAAGAAACATAAGCACACTGATAAGTGAAGAAGATGTGACAGGCATTTAGGATTGTTCTTGAGCTCATTGAGCTTTGAAAGCATACCTGAGTCCAATGGAAGGGAATGCACATGGACTGAATTTTGAATTCGGCTCCTTTTCCTAGGTTTTATGAAACTGTAGCCGTACAAAGTGGTTTACAGCCATATTAGTAAAAAAAAATTACTATAATTAATAGCTAGAATTATACATCCTGAAAAAATTCACTATAATTTACCAAGATGAAAACGTATCACTTCTGGGATCAACATGAACAAAAGGAATCTGAGCAGCACATTTTTAGGAAGAAAAGTGTTAAACAAGAGAAATATAAAATTAAAAGGAACTTCAAATAGAAATAATTATAATGGATAACTCATATTTGAATATATGAGCATGTAGACCCAACTGATGGATAAGACACCACGAAAATGCAAATGTATAGTTATAATTAGCATTTCCTACTACTACAGTACTACGGTCCCGTTAAACTAATCACAGGAATATAAACAATCCACCTAGTCCCCAAAACAATATTTCAACAAATCCATCAAGAAACACAACCATCTCTGTTTGCAACTCAACAGGAAGATGGCAAAAATTATGAATGTCCTTTAAACAAGAAGTTTTTGAATGTCCTTTCAACAAATGAGGAAATAAATTATGAATTACGGGTACCATCCTACACAAGTTACTTTAGAGATGATCCTATCCTTACCGGCAAATTACGAGTATCAGTCTTCACGGATACATTAACGACTTGGTAATCTTCATTTACCTACATAAAAGAATGCAAGTATATCAGATTCATAATTAATCTATTAAATTATTATATGTTTATTAGTACAAGAAGCATCCTATATATAGATACAAAAAAGAAAAGGCCAAGAGCCATGAATTAATAAACCCACTGTTAATGCTACGTATGTAATTCTATACATTGAACACATGTGACTGCAAATATTTTGGTTAAAATTGGCAATAAGGTCGTGAAAGCTTCATATAAGTTACCAACCCAGAATTCAAAGTTAAATAGATCATGTGACGAGGTCAAGTGCAATCTGAGACCCTGAAAGAAAGCAAGATAATCACATAATGATTACACTAAACAAAACATTAAGAGTATTAATGTATAAATAAACAATATGTCAGAAACAACAATTACCTTATAACTTGCACATGCAATCAAGCAGAAAGGACATGCAAATTCTTCCGTAACTGTGCAGATTTGAACACGTAATTAGGTTCCAAAAAACAATAATAGGGTGAAAAAATTCATAGAAAGAGGTCGGTAAAACATTCCATAGAAAGAAAGCTCATTTTTACTTTTAGCTCGGCAAAACATTCTACTGTTACATTTTTACTTTTAGCTTGGCAAAACATTCTACTGTTAAACATCATAGACCATTTAATGTTGAAATATTATACTTGTTCATATTTCACAAGCTAAATATCGATGGCTTTTTTGAAGTGGACCCCAATCTGAAACATTTCAAACATATCGAGGATATATTGGATTTCTCGGGGATATATCAGGAACATATCATCTCGGTCGACCACCGACAAGCGATATATCAGGGATATGTCGGCCGTGATAACCGAGATTTACAACCATGACCGAACATTAATGTTCTGAGCCGTGAATAACTGATCAGACCAACCCACCCACTTTCCAACTCTCCCAAATTAAATTCCACAGTGTAACAGAAAGTAATTGGTCCCTATGACTCTATGACGGCCTTAATCAAGTTAGAGTAAAAGTCTAACTAAGCTTTCACCTCATCTCTCTATGTTCAATCTTATGCCATGTGGTAAATATACCTTCAGAAATGATCAGCGGAAAATCTAACTTTGCTGCCTAAATAAAAAATATCAGGTCTAATGCCCATCAGGTTTATAGTGTCCACCTTGTGTTGACATTGGCAATTAAAATGGGAAGCATATAATAATTTTGGATTTATAACACTAAGAATCGATATCCTTAAAGAACTTGGATAAAATGGATATACATATAACACTAACGATATATCAGGGATAGGTCGGCCATGATAACCGAGATTTACAACCATGACCGAACATTAATGTTCTGAGCCGTGAATAACTGATCAGACCAGCCCACCCACTTTCCAACTCTCTCAAATTAAATTCCACAGTCTAACAGAAAGTAATTGGTCCCTATGACTCTATGATGGCCTTAATCAAGTTAGTAATAGTCTAACTAAGCTTTCACCTCTTCTCTCTATGTTCAATCTTATGCCATGTGGTAAATATACCTTCAGAAATGATGAGTAGAAAATCTAACTTTGCTGCCTAAATAAAAAATACCAAATCAGGTCTAATGGGAGGCATATAAATAATTTTGGATTTAGTGTCCACCTTGTTAGATTTAGAAAATCTAACTTTGCTGCCTATGCCCATCAGGTTTATAGTGTCCACCTTGTGTTGACATTGGCGATTAAAATGGGAGGCATATAATAATTTTGGATTTATAACACTAAAAATCGATATCCTTAAAGAACTTGGATAACATGGATATACATATGAACGGATTTAATTACCTTAATACCAAGCATGGTTGTCAAATCTGTATCTGAGCCTTAATTAAACCATAAATAAACAGCAGAAATGCATGTCAAACAATATATAAACATGAATACACGATACTAAGGGAAAATATTATAATTAAGGTTACGAACCCCATGTGTATTTAACTCCACCCCTGAAGTATTGTTCAGAGACATATCAATAATTTTGAAGGTTTTATTTACTAATAATTGTATATCGCCGGCACTTACTACAAAGTACTAATGATACTTAATCTTTCTAGGTCATGAATTTCTTGGTTTGGAAAAAAAAAAGGAAAAAAGAAGATAACATGAACCACCACTAGGGGTGTAAACTAGACAATACAGTTCGCGAGCTACCCGAATTCAACTCGCAAATTATTCGAATCGACTCGGTCTTAGTCGAGTCGAGCTCGAGCTACTCGAGTAGACGTTCGAGTCGAACTCGAGCCTCAAAATAGCCTACTCGAAAAGCTCGCGAGCTTAATTGAACTTGTACTTATTTACAATATTACCCTTGAATGTTATTTATTTTTCATAATTTATATTCTACCGAGCTGAGCTTAATCGAGTTGAACTTGCAATTGTCGAGCTTATGACACTAACTTAATTTAAAACTTATTTTTAATTCTTAATCGAGTTGAGCCGAGTCGAGCTCGAAGGTGTCGATTCGTGAAGCGAGCTCGAGCTCGAGCTTGAAAATAAAGGCTCGGTCGAGCTCGAGTCGCGTTTCGAGCTTCGAGTTTCACAATCGAGTTGAGCTCGAGCTTGGCACTGTGTCGGCTCGATTACACCCTTAACCGCCACGAATCCATCACAGGCCATATTATTTTGACAACACTAAGACTAACAGTTTGCAGGCAAGATTTATTTTCCAAAAGAAGCAAATAAATATTTGAACAAATTCAAGCAGCAAAATATGAGCACCATCAGAGAGTTTCCCTTTATGAAATGAAAAGGACAGACCACAGCTATTAATAGTGTAGTCAATAAATTTTCATACCTTCAGTCTTCTGGAACGTATCATTGTAGTACTTGTAATTGAAAATGACATTTCCAGTTCTCAACCTGATAGTAAATGCAGCAAAGTTATAGTTGCCATTCCAAAATCAAAGGAAAGTAACCATGGGGAAAAATCAAAATCGAAAAAACAAAAGAAACGAAAACAAACAAGGTGGTTGTGTTGAATAATTATATAGGATTCATTTTCTTAATTAAAAAACATATAAATAGGGAAACTAAGAAACCAAGGTACCAAGGTACCAAAAAAAGGCAAAAGCTACATTGCTACATTGAGGTACATAAACACTGTATGATTCCTCCATACACGACAATAACACCACATAAGCTTGATAATATACTGAGCATATGTCATATGATATGTGAGGGTCATGAACCTATAATGATCCATAGGCATCAACTGGCAACTCTCTACGTGAGGAAAGCTCATACATGTATATGAGTATATCAAAAAATAATAGCACGTGATTAACTATTTCTGCGTGTAGCATAGTACCTTAAGACACAATATACATTAACATCTTAATGAAAAATTCAATGAGAACTAGCATAGTACCCGCTTAACGCAACGGCGTCAAATGGTGTCAGTAATTGATGTAAAGTGTTTGATTTAAAGGGGTAGTATAGATATTTTATAATATAATGGAGCAATGGTGTAATTTAATAATCAATGGTTGGTAGTGATTTTAATTAATTAGGGGTAGTTTGGTCAATTCGCATGTCCCATTTTCTTAACTTTTAACATAGGGTGGAAGAATTTTTATAAGGAAGTATAGATAACAGTAATTTTGGAAAAGAAGAAATTGAAACTTATTATAATAAAGAAAGATGCATGCTGGCAGAACTATAATGCTATACTTAAAATAGCTCAAGTATTCCATTTAAGCAGATCATAAGAAGGGGTCACACCTGATATATAAATCAAAATACAAAATTGTCAAGTTGGGAACACAGACCTGATTAAAAAATGAACAATAAGGGTGTTCTAGTCAATATTCTGATGCCCTCTTAGGTGACATGACTTAAAAGGGAGTTATTTTTCTAAACACCATCTAGTGAGTATTTACGACAGACATGCTACTCATTAAAAACATGGAACTAGCAGTTACACTATGAAAGTGAAAACTAACCAGACAATTATAAATCACAATTGCGAACAAGTAATGCCCATTAGAAAAGACCAATGCTGCATAAATAACATAAATACCTCATAATATGAGACAGGGAATTATCAGGAATATCTCTGTATGAATACAAATCATAAGCTGATATATCTTTTGCACCAAGCTCTTCAGCAGAGACAATAATTGGTACCTGTTGCAATATAGTCTGTGGCAACAAAAATGAATTTATGAGCAATAGCCAATAGGAATAGAATCATCGCATAAGTCAACCAGCGAGCCACAAGGGAGCATACCACTGCTTCGGAATTATGTGGAAACTGAAAAGACACGCGTTTTTCCTCATCCAAACTGCTCAACTGCAAAAACACAAAGTGATGAAAACAAGAAGGGAATATAACATGCAGAAATAAAAGCAACAAATTAGTCCAGCTTCTTCCAGGAGCCTGTGTGGACTCAAGAGGACAGATCAGTACGATGCATTTCCTAATGCATCTGTGCATATAAGACATAAACGCGTTAAAGCATCGTAAAATCTCAATTTTACCACTCTTCACCAAATTATTTATTTGTCGTTTTTCTAGTGTTCGGTGAACATACCTTCATATAGCAGGAACGCATGCTAACACTTGACATCGTCTCAGCTCTCCCTCCTAAACTTAAATTCGGAGATCTTTCCAGCTGAAGTGAATCCATTGGGATCTTACCCATCAAGCAGTAACCTCCGACATTTGCTGTCAGCATGTATGAATAGTAAACAGATGCAAGAAACATATGTTTATTATTAAAATATTAATGTGTATATATGAACAGAGCCAAAATTAAATCTTAAAGATTGGACACTACAGTAAGAATTCATTTAGACAAATATGAAGGGTAAACTAAGGCTTTCAACAAAAATTTCAAACAAAATGCTATCTCAGAACCACATGTTGAAAGTTTTAATTCTGTTTACGTTTCTATTATGTGGTTCGATATTTTAAGCATCATAAGGAATAGCATGAGCACAATCCATTTACCATCCACAGCATTGCACAAGAGTTTAATAGGTGAAAAGAATCGGTCCGACCAAAATTGCATTGTTATTTCTACAGCTAAAATTATGCAGGAGGGCATTGGCATCTTTTCAATAACTTATTATGTTAATTTGGTCCACAAGACTTCCTTATTTCCCTCATTAAAGAGTATCAAACAAACCTAACTAATAACTTATTCACTTTATGCTAAAAGAAAGGGAAAATAAGTATTGTTGTATTTAAGATGATTTAAAAGAAGCTCCTAGTATGGACAGTTCTGGGAAGAACACTAATTGGTTAAAAAAATTATTTGAATAAAGAAGCAGAAACTATGACTAGAAAGGATATTACATAACAAAGCAGCAACATGTCCATAAAGGCTCTTAACTATATATTGTTACCACATTTGACTTATATGAAATGCCTATAAAAGCATAACTATTCATCTTAGTGCGAATGGTAATACTTACGCCGGTACTAATGCAATGATATAATTGAAGATGTGATAAAATTCCAACACATAAAAGCACAAACAAAAAGCACAGATAATCGTGCAACAGGGTGTGTATAGAGAAGTATCACTTGTCATATTAATGACATCTAAACTCGATTAAAAAATATACTTTGTCTAAATACACATCTTACATGAAGCAAAAAACATGCGGTCATCAGTTAGATCAATTCCTTGACGACTTGCGCTATCAACTGTAAAATAGATAGAATATTGTTACTTATCACCAAGAGAAGCAACAAAATATTTGCATCCACTAGATATGACCTAAACTTGCAAACAATGGCATACCACAGCTCACTAACAGCATTGCAAGGGAGCCAGATTTGACCTCTGCTGATAATTTACTAATTTCTGGGAGAACAAATGTAGCTTGAGCAGAACTCACAGTCCCAGCTACACTAAAAGCGGTCACTTTACAAGCCCGACTGAAGCAATAAACAACAGAACGCTGCATCTGGAAACAACCACAGGGTCCACATGGCGTCAGGAAAACAGGTAACAACACAAAAAGTTAGCATGAAATAAGACATAACAGAACAATTCATCCAAAACTTAAAAGATAGCCCTACCTCCACATTTGTGGTAGAGCATGTCCTTGCCAGCAATATGTATAAAGGGAAAAGGTTTTGAGTACGCATCCCATCATCAATAGTTCCAGATACGGATACCGATAATTGAATCCTGGAATGAAGTCATGAACAGATGTGACAATTGGTAAATTTGTAGGCTACCGGTTAAAGAAGACTATTCATCTCAGCCTGAATACAATCAGCAAAGTCTTTTATCCAAAATCAGGGCTAGGCTGAAAGATTTAGGGAAAAAGCTATTAAACAATCAAGAACTTATAATGCCAGTACTATTCCTTCACACTTTCTAATCTGAAACTAATCATATAAGCACATTTCTGTCTTCCAAAAACTCTATTGACTACTTCCCGTGTTACCTTTGGCCATCTCCACGTCTACTTATTAAAAATGGAAATACTAACAATAACTGTTAACATGCATTGGTCTGAGGTTTTTGTAAACTTCTAACAAATATTATAATTGCGGTCAAAGATGTTGGGGAAAAATCTTATATGTGCATAACTGACTCTGTGTTGTAGCATTCTTGCCTTCTTTTGTTCTTCGCTTGTAATTTATAGCTCAAGCATCGTTGAATGAATGTTGGCTGCATGAAATAATACCATTTGTTAGAAACAAAACGTATAGGCTATCGGTAAAAAAAAACCCATCTATATGTGAGTTTCTTTGTAGCGACACTAAAATCATAACTTTTAAAATCATCTCTTGACATATAATGTCGGCAGAAAATTGTGTGACTGATATAAAACTAACACTGCTAGTAAATTATTCTAGCCACTGTTAATCACCGACAAATACAGATATAAGAGTAATATCTGTGATCAATATCAAGCAGGATATTCAACCGTCGCACAACCTCAAATCTACAACAACCAATCATACCCTAAAAGACAGTAAATTAATAAAAATGGAAAACATTGGGTTGAATAAAGTGGGTCACATTATGAGTTGCTCGCCGTTGAAGAATGTTGTAAAACTCCACAGGCTTGCAATAGATAGAAAGGCTTTCTTCCGCTGCAACTTCCTCTTCTTCATCCAACTCAATATGACGTCCTCGCGGGTCTGAGCCTCTGGAGTAACTGCAATTGCAAACAGAATTCCTGTTCCATGAAATTGAATACAATGAATATTATCTATTCATAAACTAAGAGATACCGATTGTAAAGACAATCCATAAAGAGAAGAAAAACTTCATACATGGTTTTCCGGGCAGCTAAATTTATGCCAGGCATTCTTTTTAGAGAATGTCGAATCGCAAATTCATAGCTATCTTTTCTATTCAAGAGAGTCCGTTTTGACCCCACCACACCTGCATATAACCCTAGAAATTAGTCTATATTAATGCTAATAACTTCAATGACGATTGATGTCCTAATGTGTCATCGCTAATAACACCAGATATTAAAAACACACACGCTCACACGTGGATACCTTTTACAAATACTTGTAACGCTCTTTTTCCAATCAATTGTCATTTTATACCACAAATACAAAATAAATCAACTGCTTACATAAAACCAGTCCAATACACACGATTTTAACATCAAAAGGTAAGCAACCCTAACCAGCAAAAATCTATTTAAATTCATTTCAGATTTTACAATAATCTACCATTACATCTATAGATTCTAACAAATATACTTTAAATGTAGATTATGATACCATATATTTCCACAACATACACCGTGTTCATAACTTCATTCAAGGTATAGTTCTTCGTTTTTGTTAGATCACATGTTAAAATATTCTGCCCCTTCATTAAACACTTCTTTTCTACTTGGTCATCATTTTATACAGCGAACACAGCCTAAATCAACATCTACTTACATTATTTTCAGTTCAGAACTCCATTCATTTAATTCACTCCATCCACAAACTACAGATTTTGGCATTTAAAAACAATAGCTGGCCTATCCACCCTGATTAATGGAAATCTGATCCTACAATAACCCACCTTCTAGATGCTAGCATATACTTTTAAAACGAATAATGTTACCAAATGATTCCACAGCAAAAATCGTATTATTTGATTATTTCAACATCTATATCTTTGTATTCCTTAAATCATAAGTTGACATCTTCTGAGACAAAGAACTATTTATAACACTTAATCGGTATTCATTTCATACTACAAACACAACCTAAACGACTTCTTACATATCTTCCACGATCCACAAGTTTGAACATCAAAGAATAACCGCCGTATGCACCCTAACCAATGGAAACCTATTTAACTGAACTCCAAATCTTATGAAATATGCTCAGATATACTTTAAATACCGATAATTCCAAGGCAAACGTCATATTTCTTTGTTTTCCTTCGATCACATGTTAACATGCTTCTACTGTTCTACAACTACTTATGACAGCCTTTCTAAAAAAATTTAAAATATAAACATAATTTTAATCATCTCATCCACTCCATCCTAAGCCACATGTTTTTAAACCTAATACAGTTATACAGTGACCATCCTATGCACCCTAACCAACGGAAATATACTCAACATAACTCCAAACCATACGATGAATCACATTTACATTTATATATACCAACATATACTGTTAATACATATTTTTCGGGTCGAAGCCACCACTCCATGGCAAAATATTGCGTTCTTTAATAGTCACTTTCTTCATTTTCCCTAAACCACATGTTCATATCTTCCACAACTACTTATAGCTCTTCGTTTCTAATTAATCATTAATGTAAACCACAAACTAAATCAACGAGTACTTGCATGATTCAACTTTCTAATTCCAATCACTTCATGCACGTGCCACCACTTTTAACAACCTAAAATCATGTACGTATCCGTAACGGTCCTATCGAAACCTAACTAATAAAATCTATGCTCAACTTAATCCGAATCTTACGATAACATATATCCATGTATAGAATTATATCTCCACTTTTAACAACCTATTATCATGACCGTATCCGTACCGGTCTTATCGAAACCTAACTAATAAAATCTATGCTCAACTTAATCCGAATCTTACGATAACATATATTTCCATGTATAGAATTATATCTCCTAAACACAAAACCTAAAAATTCTATTCATCTACAAAATCACATTATATAGATACAATTAGAATATCAACACTATTTTTACTTCGTAATTTCATTATGCTCTAACTGCTTAAACAAACCGAGTCAAATCAGAACTTATAAAACATTGAATTTAACTACTTTTACGTAATTGAAAAACAAACAAATTGAAAAATTACATTGATCAATCAGTAACTTGTTAAAGTATAACCATAATAAGATTGAAATGAGACTGAAAGTGTTACCGGTGGAATGTTAGGAGCCCTAATTATAATTGAAGAAATGGGAGAGCAAAATTAAGAGTATGAAAATATGAATTAGTAACTGAGGGGGAAATAGATATAGAGATATATATATACAGTTTGTGTATGTATTTTATAGAGGACGGTGATGATGACTCTAGCAAGTAGCTCGGAATTTGGGGGGGGGGGGGGAGTGTTTTCTGGGCAATAAATGCATAAGTAATAAATACTTTGAATGGAATGTAAATGTAAATTGATATAAAATGTTAAAAGTGTTTTCGTTAAAATATATTAATTATACACTTACTATAGAATTATAAAGTTAGGAGTGAACTAGGCTTCATTTAGCATTTTTTTAACGTTAAATGCAGGCCAAAGTTCAATCTTTTTTAACGTTAAATGCAGGCCAAAGTTCAATTTTTATGTTTAGAAAAGATAGTTTGAGCCTTCTGAGTTTTTTTTTTTTACTTTTTGATAAAATTTAAAAACAAACTTTGTAAATAAAATTGTCTATATTTCAACTTTTCTCATATATCATCTAAGATAATATTGGAATTCAAACTCGTAAAAGACCGCATTAAAAGAGTTACTTTTTAGTTTGAGTATAAAAGATTATATTTTTTATATTAAAAACATGGCCTTAAATTTAATGGTATTTATATAAGTATTTAATGCCCTTCAACTATATCCTTTATTGTTGCATTTAATTTAACAAAACCCTTTTTCATTTTGATTATTCATTCCGTCTCATTAAAAGTGTCTTATTTTCAATTTTAAAGTCTTTATATATAAACTTCAACCTTATATTTTTATTTTTTTTGCATTGTATAAAAATTGATGAAAAGTTATACCATTGAAAACACTTCAAAAACACAATCAATTCATATAATTTTCCTCATGTATTATTTAGCACAAACAAATTTATTTACGGTCAAAGTTAGAAAGGTTAAAGTTTGAAAATTCAAAAAATAACACTTTTTGTGAGACAGAGTGAGTATTATTTAATAAACTCAATTTCTTGTTTTACTTTCCTCGGGAGTAAACTTATACACGGGTAACTTTAATTAATACACAAAAACTTTATGCATAAGGATAAAAATGCTCTTTTTTGAAATTTTATGTTGAAGTCTTCAAAAACTTTAAGCACATTGTCACCTTTTATCTTCGTTTATTTAGATATAAATTAATTCAATCGATACAAAAATAAAAAATAAAAAAAATTCATTGAGTTCTTGAAAACTTGACTACAATCAACAAAGCTCAAACTTTACCAGCTAGTAATAATGGGGACAAAGTTTGTTGTTACTTTAACCAGTTTACAATGCAAAAACATACATTAAATTTTTCAAACTTATGGTTCTATTTCAACTTTGTTTCAATTTCAAATTATATTTTAGAATTTCACCCATCGATTTAAGGATTTTCTCATCTGTTAGCTGTTGAATGACTCGATGCTTTTGTTCCCTATAAATTCGCCGTAAATGTATTTTAACTGTAAATAATATAAAAGGATACACTCACTTAAGATGATCGGAAGCAAAAGTGATAAAATTTTGATTTGTTAACGGCAAAGTAGAATAGGATTTACTTAATTATTATTTTTGAGGTTGGTTGACTTTCATAATATAACCTTTAAATTCACTATAAAAATTTAATGTATGTAATAACTGTACCCTAATCAATTCTTTTTTCTTTTTTTTTTTTGCAAAATATTTAAGGGTTAAATGAAGCCCTTAGGGATGTGGTTAAGATGCATTAAATAATTGTACATTTATCATAAAATTCAAGAGGCGAACTTCTAATATAAAAGGTACAAGTTTTTATGCGCATTAAGTTCAACCCTAAGGGTTGCATTTAACATTTTCAGAAGTTTAGTGTAAATGTATTGTTAGGACAAAAATAAAATTAAAACGTAATCTACAGTGGTAGGGTTCGACTGTTTAGAGTGACGTGTTTTGAAAGTTTTTTCTATGTATTCCCTATAAGGTTTCATAATCTACGTCTCGTAATTATATAAAGTGCGACAATGCGTGCAAGACCTTATCAATATATAGTAAGATGTCTCCAGATATCAAATATATATATATATATATATTATATAATAATAGTAATAATAAAAGGCTATTTAATAGAAAAAAAGGTAAATAACACATGTGAAGATATATCATATTTCATATATATCCTTAATATGATAATTATATAATAACATATATGGTAATTACGTAATAAGGTTTTAGGTAAACTAAACAAGTATTAAAGTAAAACAAATAAAACAATAGGTTTATCTTTACTGAAAATCATCATGCATCATGAAAATCATGGTGCATCAATTGTTTCGTGAATCTTCGTGCATCAATCTAACCATGATTTAAGCGTCAAGATCTTGTCCTAATTTATTTTACTTTAATACTTGTTTTACAATACCTAATCCTATGTAATAATAAAGGCTATTTAATAGAAAAAGCTAAATAAAACATGTGAAGATACATCATATTTCATATATATCCTTCAAAGCTTGTAATATTATATATTTATATAACATAGTATTTACGTAATATAATGGGATTAAATATTTTTTGTTTATGGTGTTCAATAATTTTTATTAGTTGTTTTCATTGTTTCGTGGTAGTTCAATAATATTTCTAAATGCTGTCACCATTTCACATGATATGTATAGTGTATGTGTATGTCCTAATCGTTATGTTATTTTTTAAAAGGTTCCAGGCAGTGTCAATTCTCATCCTATTTTTTTAATTAACTTGATGAAAAGGAGAGAAAAGAAAAGAAAAATTTTCTAAGAAAAATTTTGAAACAAAAAACAACTACACTTCTCCCTCAATCCTCTCCGCTCTTTCTTTTTCCCCTCTTAAAAAAATCTTAAAAATACATTTTATAATTTTTCCCTTTCTTTCCACTCTTAAATAAACCCTTAAATAAACTAAACAAGAGTTTGAAGGTCTAATGCCTCGCACCCCTCCACCTAGTAGATAATTCAAAAAATTAATGAAAGAATTTTGAATTAATTGTCGGAACAGACGTCAACAGATAGAATTTAACTAAATAACTTAACACTAAAATAATATGTATTTGAGACGTCATTCCAAGTATGTCTAAATCCTTTCCACTTACAAAAATTCAAGAAAAAACGAATTCTGGTTGCAGGGACTTTTGAATTGCGGCCAAAAATATCAATAAAGAATAGCAAGCCAACACTAGCAGTAAACAAGTCTTGTAATTTGTACAACCAATTTAAGAACCAGAATCTTAAAAGAATAGCAACTATAGCTTACAAGTAAATGATTGGAAAAACAAAATGCAAAAACTTTAAACGCAAATTGGAGAAAAGGTGAGTTTTATAATCAAAAGTTGCAGAAATGGCATTTTCTAAGTTGAGCAGCAACCACCCTTCTCCCCAACAGGTTGGCCCTTGAGCTGCACAGAAGGTGGCCTCATGTTGTTTGAACCAGGCTGACTTGCCATCCTGCAACAAAAGATGATTTCACACAAACAAATTATAGATCAAAAGTTATAGAAAAAGAGTATTTGAGAACAAAATTAGATTTATAGAATTGGAAAGATGGGCTGGTTGGTTGAGTCGGTAACGGATTAAAATGCGTCTGGGGTAGTTGTTTGGAAAATAAAAAATAAAAAAGGGCCTCGGTAAATTGTGACTTTTTTTAGAGCAAAGTTCAAAACCGACAAGGTCCGTTCAGGTCGTTTTGTCGGTTTTACTGGAAGGAAATCTTTTATCCCTGTAGGTTTTTATTTAATTTGTAACGAACTGATGTGTTAATTATGAAGATGATTTTTTTTAAACAGAAACAGACTTTGGGTGATTTTCTACACGTTTGATCCGCCCGCACTTTTAGCTAAGTTTTCTATTTGACCCATTTTTGAGTCCAAACCGCAAACACAGATCCCATCCATAAACTAAATACACCGAAATTGCCACCTTTATAAATTTTGTTAGAACCTAACATGAACATTCTATTTGAAGATAAATTGAACTCCATAGTATTTCAATATGCGGTTACTAGGCTCCAAAAATATAAATTATAAGTCACCATGAGTAGTAAGGCATATGAAGATGAAAATCCGCATGAAATGTGGTGTACCTGTTTTTAATATCAGCAGACATGGCCATGAAAGCCTGTTCAACATTTGTAGCATCTTTTGCACTAGTTTCCATAAATGGAATGCCAATACTATCGGCAAATTCCTGAACAGAAAAAAGAAGTACCAGATTTAGTTTCCTTCTCAACATTGACGAAGTCTGTCATCAGACTCGCACACACACGGCACATGCATATATCAAGCATATAGATATAGTTGTACCTTGGCAGTATCATACGATACGGCTCTGCTTTCTGTAAGGTCACATTTGTTTCCAACAAGAAGTTTATTCACATTTTCACTTGCATAGCGATCAATTTCGCTCAACCATTGCTTAACATTGTTGAAACTTTCTAGGTCGGTGACATCATAAACTATCTGCCAAAACACCAGATGAACCACTTTAGTAAACCCACACAAAGTCATAAGGTGAAGCATATACTAGCAAGCGCTGTCTTTCCATAACTCATTATAACTTTCCATAGAGACGACAATTGACTCAACTTATAACTAAGTCAATTTAGAGTATGTTTTATCTTTTACGAGTCAAATGACTTGAGCTCAAGGATTTAACTATAAGGCAGCATGCATCGAATGAATTAAACGGTAGAAAGCATCCAAAGTGTATTCTTATGCATAATATCATACATCAATTTGAAAGTGTTTTGCAGGTCAGTCCAACCCTCCACAACCTGTTTTGACTTCTAACTTTTTAGTTCTTGAAGAGAGCTACAAATAAATAAAAAAACATACTATAATGCCATGTGCCCCACGGTAGTAGCTACTAGTAATTGTCCTGAACCTTTCTTGCCCAGCTGTGTCCCACTGCATTGCCCAAAGAAGCAATGGTTAGTCGATACAAAATATCTTTTTCAATTAAAAATTTCTACACATTTTCTAAAAAAAAAACCTCACAATTTGAAGCTTAATGGTTTTTCCGTCCTGCTCCACAGTGCGAATTTTCTGTAGAACAGATAAGAAATAAAACCATCATTTTACAAAGGCAACCATGATAAACTGTAAACCTAATTGGTTTAGGACAACAGATTAAAACACATAATACTAGGTTCTTACAAAGTCCACGCCAATTGTACTGATGTAGCTGTCAAGATACGAGTCATCCTGTGTCAAAGAGATCAAAGTAAGAAATAAAAATACATAGCACATATCAAGTGGTATCTCCTATTAAAAGGTTAAAACAATCAACTTATCTCCAATTTCCACAACAAGATACATTTTAAAAGATTGATCAAATCCATATTCATCTACCTAACTCCCTAAGATAATAGCAGCAAAGGGAGGTGGGGGTGGCAAACATTTGACCCATTTGCTTTTTAATGAGTCTATTTGGGTCATTCTTTATCATACAAAAAGTTTGAATGAGTAGGACAAAAAATATATGACTCAAAACAGATGGGCTTAAACTGGTCAAAGATCCCCCTAAAGTGTATTTTTAGCAGCACAACCTCGTCTATTGATTTATTAAAGAATTTAGATCATGTTTGTAACTTTATAACAGCAGCATTATTGTAATTATACTTGACACAATAAGTTTTAAACAAAAGTCTATGTAACAGAAAACAAGTGGTCATTGATCATAAAAAGTTAATGTAACAGACAAGAAGTGGTCATTGATCATAAAAAGTCTACGTAACAGACAACAAGTGGTCATTGATCATTAACCCATTTCGAAGACCGTCCATCTTGCCACCTCTAGTAAAAAAGCATGGTATGTAAGGAGATAAGTGATACTTATGGACCACATCTAATCAAACAATCAAACTTAAGTGGGGAACGCATCAAAAAAACAAGGAACCATCCTAAATAACATATTGTCTTACAGCAAATCTAAGCAGCAAACAAGATTTTCCGACTCCTGAGTCTCCGATCAGCAAAAGCTTAAACAAGTAGTCACTGCAATAAAGAAATCAAAAGTTACACTCAGAATCTAACACATTATATGTTTTTGAACAAAAGTTGAAAACTTTATAATAGACATTCTTGAAAACCATTATCAACATAACGTAAGAACTTGTCCTAAATTATCCACACACCAAAAACCCGCACCGACACTTTACTTCATATACCCAAATTACCGAGCACTGGGTTTACATTATATGCCAATATCCACCAATCTCAAAACTTGAAACTTTTCGGCATTAAAAAGAACGATACTAATTCAGCTTGTAACAGCTACATAATGATCAAAATTCTTTATGAACTCAAAGTTTTATACGAGTAACAAAAATCCTTATAAACTTTATAGCCAATCATATTCTCTAACCAAATTCTGCTAGTAAATAAGTAAGCAGTAAATTTATTAAATCGATATATACGACATCTAAAATCGATAAGCATTTACTGTACTATTCTAGGTGCAGGAACGATATAGCAAGAGAACTAAAAAATTATGAGTTGATAAATATCCAGGTTCGATAAAAATCGAAAACCTCCTAAAACAATGTGTACCATTCAAAACAGTATATAATTATATATAATATACATATACACATACATATATTCACAAAGAAAATAATTGGAAAAAATTACAATCCATCACTAAATAAAACAATAAATTCCAGAAAACAAGAGATCCGATTCAATTAACAATAATATATTTAAAAATATAGATCTAACAGGCGAAAATCGGTAGAGAGAGATCGCGGACTTACTACTCTTGATTCATGATTTTGAATTTTTATTATACTGATATGTATAAGTAAACGGCCGATTGATCCAACGGCCGGTGATCGATCGGTGGAAAAAGAATTAATTTATGTCGGAAGAGAATTTATAAAACGTATGATTATAATGGAATTGATGTAAGGGAATGGAATTTGGGGAGCAAATCTTAAATTATTTTTTTATTATTATATAAATATATAGTGGAAGGCGAATGTATTCCGTGTTTGATACAGAGAGAGGAAGAGGGAAACTCTAACTAACAAACAACCGACAGATTGGAAAAAAGGAAATAAAAAAAGAAAAAAAAAAAGGATTTTTTTTATATCTGTTCTTTACTGCGTGCCACCCAATTAATCCTACATTCCTACCTTTTTGTTGGGAATTTAGTTTACAGGGATCAATTATTCGAAAATGTTTATAATAAGTTGTTTCATGAGAGTTTTTTAACGAATAAGTTTTTTAAATTAAAGATCTGAAATCAAAATCTTAGTTTCAAGTAAAACAATCAAATTTTAGTTAAAACCGGTCCTTTAACCATCCTAAGTCAATCGATGAGACCAACGATCGACCCATCTAAATGAGTTGATTTTTGGAATTTCTTTCTTGTTTTTATTTACTTACGGCATATATGATTAAGTTGATATAGCAATATATTAAAAATATACACCCTCACAAGGTTTTTTTCGATAATAAAAAAGTCATCGGTTCAAAACTCACATGTAATTAAAAAGTAGAGTTTTATGTTGAATGAGAGGGTTTTTTTTTACCTATGATATGTTTCCTCCCGTTGAAAACGGAGGATTGAATGAGTAAGTTGCTTGTCAATTTTTCAAATTTATCGTTAAAAAGAAAAAGTAATAATAAAATTTTCTAAATAATTTTATGCATTGTTTTTCAAAATTTGTTAAAAGTATTGCCACCAATCAATAGTTATGTGAATTTAAAACACCATAAACTATGTGTGATTTTATAATGTAAATTTTTATTTTTACACAATAAAAATGTGTCGAAAGTTATTATGATTGTTTTCAATCGTCAAACTCAAGGATAGAGAGGGTAATCATAAGCTTAGATACATGCTTGTATACTTCAAATTCTAATGTAGGATTTGAGTCTGCATAGTATCAAGCCTAACTCATTAAGCTCAATAAAATTTCGCTCTAAACTATATAGTTATATGTGTTTTTGAAAATAAAATAAAAGAATGAATAGAAAGATAACAATTCCATAGCAGATGACTTATACGAGTGTCAATGTCAACTATATAGTTACATGTGCTTTTTTATGCTTGCAATGGTCGTAATATCAAGAGAGACCCGGGGACAGCCTTTCCCACCCTCCTCCCCGCCCTATCGGCACCGGTACCACGGGGTGGTGTTCAATTAGGTACTGGTCCGGTATCGGCATTCTCTCCTACTCCGTCCACCCTTATATGAACACGGTACGGAGATGATTTGTACAGTTGTACTAGTGTGTAACTTTTGATATGTTTAAAACAAGAATAATTGAAATGGTAGATAAGCCCCTGACAGCATCAAGACTTCGCTGTTTGCTGATTAAAATGTGAAGAAAACATGAAGGGATGTTAAAGTACCGCCATCTCTCATCTTTGTAATCACTTACAGACAAAAGTACAAATTGGAACTCACAAAATAGCAACAAAATTAAAAGGGTCATATACTCATATCTTGTTCAAGGAATAGTTCAAAAAACAAGCCGTCTCTGTAAGAGTTCGAATGCATATCGATTACCACCTTCAAACGGACATAACTTTCAAACGTGACGAGTTAACTTAGAAGACTGTGGGGCACGGACAGCTAATAAATGGGCCTGACATCATGACAAACACCTACCAGGGTCTGTCCTAATTGCAGGGCCACAAATTTATTATTTTCATTTGTTAAGTAAATGTTGTGAAATCATATATGATACATTTGTGTCAATCATCTGTTATATACTATATGCTATGTTATATCTTATATTTCACATGGCAGCCGACTCCAAAACAGTTTAGAACACAGAAAACACAATCCACTAATGGCACACACAAAAAAACCTCTCGTAATTTTATATATATCCTTTTAAAACAAAATGATAAGTGCAGATGTTTTCTGCGGTATGTTCCTTTATACAGCGTGCTGAACTCTTGTCAAGCCTTCACATTAGTGTAGTATATAAATAACCAAAAATTTTACTAAGCGTTGTACAAAAAAGTACTACTGAAATAAATCAATGTTCTACCAGCATTGTCTCAAGCTTTGTCATTTTCGCAGCATTTTTTAGTTTCTCTAGTGCAACAAGTCCAATCTTCCTAACACCTTCTCTCGACAATCCCATTCTGAAAGATCAAATGAGATACAAAGGTCATATGTTTGTGTGTGTGTGTGGGTGGGTGGGAGGGGGGGGGGGGTATTTTTGGGGCCTAATCCGTGTGTCAATTATGTTGTCCTACCCATATGAGCTTTTAATATATAACCTCAAATCCTCAATTGACTTGGTCACAGAGTAAATGGGCCAACATTGCCACCTCTAAGGATGAAGTTGTAACCGAAGCTCATTTTTAAAGTATGTTTGATACTTCTAAGCTCAAACTTTAGAAGAATTTTCTGTTAGAACAACTTATTAACCTTCTAAACTTGTTCATACAAAATGGTGGTATGAAGTCTTGTACCTTTTACCAATATCTTCCCAAATAAGGCATTCATTGTCAAGACCATAATAAAGACGGATGATATATCTCTCCCGTTCCCCAAGAGTTGTGGAGATGAGCTTGTTTACTTCCTCCTACAAATTTAGAAGCAAGTCAGTAAGTGGAACACCTCAAAGTTTTTTTTTTTTTGATTGCTTAAAGACCAAAGGTGGCAAAAATAATCCAATGTTTAAAATATAACAGTCTAGGAAGATTTTATGCACTATAGATGACTTTCAACCCATTTGACAGGTTAGACATAGGGAATACTCGGCATGTTTTAACATGTACCAAAATTGACCCTTTTGGCATTTATTGACCTATTATCCAACCCACCCATCTTGCCACCTTGTGAAAAACTGTAACAACATAATGGATTAAAGAAAACCACTCAGATGAGTTCTAAAAAATGTAAAAGTACTTTGAGAGCCTTTTTATCTACTCCATGCCATGGGTTGTTCTCCATGCAAGTATCTGCAATGTCCTGTAGCAGTTACATAGAAGCAGTTAAAAGTCCAGAAAATGTGGGAATTCAGGCGTTTCACAACTTCAAAAAATAACTATAAATAGATGATATTGGACTTACACTATAAAATATTTGTCCATGAAGACCATTTATAGAAAGGGAAGCTCCCCTATCAAGTGAGAAAACTTTAGTGATTGCCTACATGGAATAGTTTTTACATATTTATAAAGCTTTGATCACGAAAAAACATTAATGCAAACATAAATGCAGAAATTCAAGTGTGCAAATCCCTTTAGTACCCGCGTCGCGTTCGTAACTTTCTTTCTGGATATATTCAGGCTTTCTGCAATCCTCTATGGCGTTATAAGGAAAAGAACAAAATCAAACATAAGAAAATATAAAGAACGAATGATAGTGGCATTGCTTCTAGTGACTGCCACTCCTATATTTACTTACATCAATAGATGGGTTTATTCCTTGTTCTTCCAGTTTGATCTTGACATTTCGGATTGCACTTTGTCTTTCATGTAAATGAGTAGGCAATCTTAGGATTCTTGAATTTTCCATTAACGCTCTTGAAACACCCTGGCGTTAAAAGGCATAAGCAAATACAGTCTTCCCATGTAACTTATATAATCGCTTATAAATCTTGTTATGAAGGAACAAATAACGACTATCACAGTGCTAAGAAGTGGGAAAGTGGCACATCGGATAACAGGTAAAAAATTTTGGATCAAATAGTACTTTACTGTTCTTTCTTTTTAAGTTTTTAATATATAGTTAATATGTTAAATATGATTTAAAACCATGTATTCTATGTTTTTCCAACAAAAAGATTGAGAAAATGTTATTTGCAGCCCAGCCCCCCCCCCCCCCCCCCCCCCCCGGACCATTAAACATATAAGTTAAACCTTTTTTGCTTGACGGTTCAATCCATTGAAGATTGGAACATAACACAAACAGAGCGGCTAATATCTAAATGGGTGAAAATTGACACCTATTGATAAAGGAACAAAATCTATGAACATAAAAATTCTCCATATTCTAAAGTGTTTACCTGTCGTATCCACCAATACACGTAGGTAGAAATCTTGTAACCCCTAGATGAATCGTATTTTTCTATCCCTCGGAGTAGTCCAATTAGACCCCCCTACACGATAATAAGGCAATGGTATAAATGAGAATCCTGCAGCTATAGATATGTCCATTGTATTATGAAAAATTAATGCTTGTTAGTGTAGCACTAAAGAGTCTAGCCACCTGAATAAGGTCATCCATTTGAGCTCCCATGTTATCATATCTTTGTGCAATCGACATCACTAAACGGACATTGCTCAACGCAAGTTTTTCTCTTGCCAAAGTGCATTCAATTTGTTTGGTTCTTAAGTCAGTTCGGGAAATCCTCATGGAAGTAGCAAGTTGCTCCTCTGAAGGTTCAGTTCCCAGTTTTTTCTTCAGTCTGAAAAGTGCATATTCATTAAGTTCTTCATAGCAAGAGGATCGACTTATCAAATATATTTAATCTAAGGATGCAGTAACCGCATTGAATCTTAGTTAGAAAACATTGGAGAGTTCCCGTATACAGATATATATTAGATATGGGAAGATTAGTTACCTTAGTTTCTGCTCTTCCAAGCGTAAACCAATCTTGATTTTGTTTGATAGAATGACCACTTCTGAGTGAGTGAGCAATACCTCACTTATCCCACCTTTAACATAACCTTTAGATTGATTTTGAAGGAGCTCTGAACCAAGTGTAAATTTCGACTGCTTACTTGTAACACCTTGCTTAACAGAACAAGTATACGTTGTTTTCTTCCTAGCATCTAGTCTTCGCCTTCGTGCAGATATCTGTGAACCAGTAAAGTGTACTTTTTTGTTAATTTTTTCGTTAGGAGTAGCTGTTGTGGAATTCCTCTCGGTTGAAATTTTCCATTGCTTCTCGAGCAAAGACTTTTGTAACAATAACAAAGATTCAACCGAAAGTTCATCCTTGGAGCCTTTCTTATCCAAATGGTTAAAGGTTTGAACCCATTGATCTGTACAGCTTGAAGGATCCTTTAGCACTCTTATGGTATTCGTAACTGGGTTGGATATAGGACTATTACCATAGTCAGGTGATTTCTTTGCAGAGATCACATTCTTAGTAAAGACAAGTGTGAACCCAATATCGCTACTGCAGGACAGTTTTTCATTCGTATTAGAGTAATAACAAGATGAACCCAACAGCCTATTTCCTGCCGTTAATCCAATTGCAGTTGTAGACATCATATGTCTAGCTTTATTCGACTTGCAAGAAATAGCGTCACATACCCTGAGAATGTTGCATCATAGAAACCATGACACACTTCCTCCTTCACGGTAAACAACAAAATTGTTGAACAGTTCTGAAGGTTTACTGGAGATCACTTACTTATACATTCTGACAACAACAAAAAAGACAACGATTAAAAGAAGTTTTTATATGGACATAACCCTTAAACAGGCTTCCAGGTATTGCTATATAATCAGTCTAAAAGAACAGAACGCGTGTACATTTTTAAGCACTTCAATTTCTTTGGTTTGTAACAGGCAGTCAAATGCATGATCTTTTATCAGCTTATCTGAATGACTAATTAACTATATCGTGTTACCTTATTTTAATGTATAACCCCAAATTTGAACATTAATTTTATAAGATTGTTTTGTTTTTTTCATTTTGATTTTGTGCTGGGTAACCGCAGATATTCCACAATGGGCAAGGTTATTGATATGACATGTCTCCATGAATACAGAATACCAAGCAAACCCATGGAACTTTTGGCTGGCAATACTCGTCATGACCCAAAACCCAACTTGACTCGGGGTAGGGTTGTGTAATCTCACAGCGCTAACTTTAATTTTTTCAGGTCATGTATGGGTTGGCCATCTGGGTAAATGGGTTGACCTCCCAACCTATAACTTATTACACAAATTTTTTTTCAAATAAAAATATACACAAGTTTTTGATTATGGAAAAAAAACATATTTTAAACATGTTGACATGAAATCAACCCACTCGACCCAAAACCAACGTGTCAACATGTTTGACCCGATCGCAAAACAGGTCAAACGGTTGGTTCCTGATTATCTAAAAAGGTCAGTCTCAGTCCAATATCAACCCACAAACCTGCCAACCCGAACACGTCCCAATTTCCATTTAGACTAGAACTAAGTTAAACAACCAACCAGTATTCTAGTTCTACATCTTTTAGGCCGGTACAACGTATCAGGTATAAACATCAAACATTCAAACACAAACATTTCATTAACAAAACTATCATTGAAACCGGCACACAAATGCTTAAAGATAAATTTAATAACCAACATCACATTCACCATAAAACTTATATCAGAAAAACATGAAAGATTGCATATAAATAAAAATGGACGTTATATATTTACAACATTATTTACCTGCAGTGACAGAAGTCAGTTATGGTTGCCTGCTATGTCGTTAGATTGTGTGAGAGAGGGAGAGAAAAAGGGTGATGGATAAAACAGGAACAAGTGAGTGAACCTGAATTGCAGAGGGACTTTATGGCTGACTGTATCAACTTATGTTATTTTGTTCTCTTGTACTTCGTAGGAAAACAATGTTTCTTGTTTCTTTTGACTCTTTATTTTTATTGGTTTCTTTTTTGTTTTTTTTTTTTAAATATTCAGTCCGTATGTGACATTAGGAAATCTCTGGTGAAACTTTGCACGTACTCTAGACAACGAGATGTAGGCCACGAGCCATTACAAGTATTCAGAGGGAAAAACCCCAAGATTTTGTCATCCCTAAGGATCGAACCCAAGTCTTTGGGTAACCGAAAATGCTTTTAAACAACTAGGTTGACCTTCATTGGCTTTTTTTTCTTTTAATAATATCAATTTATCAAGATACAAATGATTTTCCACCGGAGTAATCGATACAATTTTATAAAAAGAATAACCTCATGTTGGAAGTTACATGAGTGAAAATGTCTAAAATACCCCTTAATGATTATATTACACTATTAGTCATTTGTCTTTTAAAATATTTTCATTAACTCTTTACGTCAGTTATTTTTACATCAATCATGTACACCACTCAACGTCACCTACAGTCGTCCCCCACCACCACATCATCGCCGCAGGAACACCGCCGCATTACGCAAATACCGTACTAGTAAGATTAAAAGTCTATAGTTTATTTACATTTGTTATACGTATTTCCATATGTATAAAATAGATATATCTGTTCTTCTTAAGTTATTTTCCATTTATAAACTATAAATTTTAAATAATAGTATGTCATAAACATAAAACCTGAACTATAAACTATAATTTTATATTTAAGTACTAGTATATCATAAACATAAAACATATACTATAAAAACTCCGATGCCAAATCTTAATAGACTAGTTTGGGTGATAAATCCAAGGTGGGTGGATGTTACAACTTACAAACTATGGAGTAGATGAAGCAGTTGGTTTAGACAACAAATTATTGGTGGGGTTGGTTGAATGCCAAATAAAAATCAATTTGGGTTCTTTCAACCACGTCCAAATACAAGTGTATGTGAATATAGCAAAGTTTTTTTCGTTGCTGTTAGGAGTTCTCATGTTTAAATGTTATAATTGGAAGAAAGATGTCATCAGTGGTCCTATGGTCTAGTGGTTAGGACATTGGACTCTGAATCCAGTAACCCGAGTTCAAGTCTCGGTAGGACCTTTTCATTTTTGTTTTTGTTTTTGTTTTTCACTGCTAAATTTACTTTCATTCTTTGTTAACTTCATTGAAGTTTGATGGACGTACACGCTCCATGATAAACGCCCTTACCATTCCATACTGCTCTGCAGTCAACACTCCCAAATCTGGAAATGCTAACCAAAACTTCAATGGTAAAGGAAGTATGCCAGTCAGCGAAAACATTAAGAGATAATGGCGCTTCCAACGTTTAGATGCCGGAAGACCTTGACGTGAGTAGACCTTATAAGAGAAGGCTGCAAACAAGTAAACAACAAAGCCAAATTACACTTTTGGTCTCTGAACTTGGCACATTTTTCACTTATAGTCACTAAACTTCGAAAATTGCAAATTATACACTGAACTTGAAACTTTTTTTCACTTTTGGTCACTGCGCCCAGTTTCGTTAGTTTTGCCCCGTTAAGTTGCACAGATTCGTTAGTTTTTTTTCCACTTTTCATCCTTCCAATTATTCCATAACTAAAATCAATAATCGACAAACTTCAGTGATTGAAAAGTGTAATTTACCTAAATTTTTTTTTATATATACCTCATTCGTCCAATTTTAAATGTTATTATTTTGATTTTTTGTTAATATTTTTACTTTTAACTTTGACTCTAAAGATTTTTATTTATAACATATAGTAGTTGGTGTAAATTTTATCAATGAAAAATATATTTAAAAAATTAGTTCATTATTATATGTTTTATAACAAATTTATATAACATAGACAAAAATATTTATGGTTAAATCATAAGTCGTTATAGATAATCAGAAAAACCTACAACACGTTATTTCAGATAAACATTACAATATCTTATTTTTATTTTCGTTTATTAATAGTTAATAAAATGAATTAAGAAAAACTATATAAGTTTATATAACACAAAAAAATTACGGTTAAAGTAGACATAAGAGGACTCGAAATTCAAACATAGTCACTAAATAAATCTATCTTTATAAATAAAAATTTCAATAACAATTTCATCGTCGTTAAAAAAAAACAATTACTTCATTTAATCAAATTACTGTATAACAAATAGATAGTAACTATAAACATAAAAAATTTATTTTAAAACATAATAAATGAATATGTATTTTCACTAATCGGACAAAACAATATATAAAACCTGAAGTTGGACCGATTATCGATTTTAGTTATGGAATAATGGGAAGAATGAAAAGTGAATGAAAATTAACGAATCTGGGCAAGTTAACGGGGAAAAACTAACAAAGTTGACGCAGTGACCAAAAGTGAAAAAAAGTGACAAGTTCAGTGTATAATTTGCAATTTTTGAAGTTTAATGACTAAAAGTGAAAAACGTGTCAAGTTCATGGACCAAAAGTGTAATTTTCCCTTAAACTAATCTCGAGCTCAGTTACACAATAACTCCGATTCCAGAAATTAAAACTCGAAGACATGTATGTATATACGGAAATGTAAATTTGGTGAAACTATCGAATTGTAAAAGTGAACTTTGTAAAAATAGGAAAAATGACATATATACTTAGCATATGAAATCAAATCAAATGAACAATAGTTGAATACTCGGTACAATGAAAAGTCGTGTCGTAGAAATGGAAAACTATGTGTTCGATTTGCTACATCCTACATGTACACCATATATTGATGGACTAGTTGATTTAATTTATTATTCATTTTCGAAATATATACATTCTCTTATAAGTTATAACAATTGTTTAGGGGTTGTTAAATTATTTACATTTACAATATGTTAATACCCAACGCATGTTAGTACCACTTCGGCACTTCCTTTATCTTATTTTATTTTTATTTTTTAAACATTGATATGTGAAATCTAGTTTAAAAATTTATAACAAGATCTACCTCTATCTGACTACAACACACTTACGGGCAGTGTACCCGTTCGTATGAAGTATAGCTAACTGGCAAGACCAAAATCGAACAAAAGGACTGAATATCGTACTTAGGGTTGTAAAAATGTAAATCAAGAGAAAATTTGGCTTGTGACCGAGTTGTCACTTTGCGTTTTGAAAAGTTAGTTTGCAGAAATAAAAGCATGTTAGTAATTTCAAGGAATTAATCGAAATTGGTTTTTGTTGTAGACAATGGTTAAAAAGCCATCTATGTCGAACCCGCTCCACAAGAAGTCTATGTTGCATATGGGTTACGCTCAAAATTCATTAATGTCGGTGATAATAATCGTGAAAAGTCAAAAACACAAATGGGTGCACAACGTTTGTAAAATCTACTCAATCACCTAATCCACTCAATTCCTTGTAGCAAGTGGTACCACCAACCCTATTACAATTCCTTGAACTAACTAGTTTGTTTGATTATTTAAATAACAGTTTTATCTTTGTGAAAGAAACGTGGTACCACCAACCGTTAAATCCATTTAACAAAGTAATTTCTATTAGACTTGAATTCTTTACTATCATACCATGACCTAGCAAGAGTTGTTCATACACAAACAACTAAAATAATACTTGCATTCAACTGGTACCAATATCGAAGAACACAAATATCACCAAAAACACAAGTTGAAGTAGAAGAAATCACTTCATTAAGATCTTGACAAAATGTTAAGTGAAACTAACTTGAATTCAAAAGATTACGCAACCATGACTAATTGTTTCACTTCATCTCCATAGATGTATAGAGATTTAGCTACTCATAGTATTAAAAGATAAAGATTCAAATAAAAAGAAAGACATAATGTACCAAATATAAAATAATAATCCAAATCGAGGATACAATCGAGCTACAATGAGTAATAAGAGCCAAAATTAGTCTTCAAGTCTTCAAATATGTTGGAGTGATGAAAAACCCTTGAAAACCCTTCAAAAACGGCTAGAAACAAAGTATGTGTGCTCAAGTGTCCAAGATTAGGGTTATGGTTGAGTGGTTGTTGGTATTTATACCTCAAGAGAAAGAAAATGGTGATGTCAGCTCGATCTCACATCGCCAGGACTTCGGGTCACGCCGCTAGAGGTGTTTTTGAGCAATTCTGATCGACGAACATCGAAACTCGCGCGGCGAGCTAGCCCCGCTAGTTTGGCCTGGAGTCGCCTATTCAGCTTTGTTCTTCATCAATACTCATCAATTAGTGCATATGGACCATTCCTAAGTCGTTTTCTACCATTTGTGAGCGATAAACTTGCTTTAGACTTGAAATCACTAGCAAATACCATAAAGCACCACAAAACTTGTATAAACGACTATCAAATGTGTCTAAAACGTCCAAATTGTATGAGGGAAACATGTATAAACTGAGACATATCAAACAATGCAAAAATATATAAAGAGACAAGGATTATAATATAAGGGGGGAGAAGTACCCATCGGGTAGGGGTTTGGGTACCCCGACCACGATCGGCTACACCATTTCTAGTGCTCAGGTATGATTCGGGTAAGGGTTTGTTTAGTGAAACCGAGCTTGGGTTCAAAACTTTTGAACGTTGGGTGGCGGACCTCACATGGACAACGACTCGTTTGGAGAATAAAAATAAAAATAAAATTAACTTCCCTCATAAAATTGTTTTTTCTTCAACTTCACCTATATATATATATATACATACGCAACTGTCTATATATGTATATATATACAACCACCACCATCCTCTATTCACCTTCTTCACAATGGAACCATCTAGAGGTAACCAACGAAACCACCGCCAGGTTTATCGTCAACCACCACCACCGAATCAAGGATATCTTCAACCACTACCAAATCAAAGTTATTTTCAACCACCACCGAATCAAGTGTACCGTCGACACCATACACAGCCACCACCATCGACTCAATATTCCCAACAACAACAACCACAATACTATACACCACAACCCGCTAGCCCAGTTTACGGTTACCACATAGGTCCTCCTCCTACCGTTGAACCTCAACATATTGAACTTGCGCAAATAGGAGACTTTGCTGCATTTGAAGATCTCGCGACCGACGACGTTATACCCGAAACATAACAGGTCGAAGAAGATGATGAAATTGAAGAGGTCGATGCGCGTGGGAAGAAATAGATGTTTGCCGGGAGGAAGCCGTGTGAACATTGGACGGAAGAACAAAAGGTCGCGTTGGCTCAAGCATGGATTCAAATCTCAGAGTGTAAGAAATATGGCAATGAACAAAAGGACGCAGGGTTTTGGAAACGGATTCTTAGCACTATGCGTGCACCTTGGGTTTGACTACGTGAACCTTTCATAGCTTGACTACAAAGTGAAAGACGATGAATATGGAGATGGGTGTTTTCAACGGGTTATGGATTCAAGCGGTATTTAAGTTTATATATATACGTACACTGTTTTCATATATATATATACACGTGATATGATATGTACATATATGTATAGGTTTAATAGTTGATGGATTGTTTGATTTATGTAGTTTCGTGCGAAGGGGAGGAAGCAATGACTTGGATGTTATGTTGACCGCTTTGTCCGATTACCATACCAAAACGGACAAGCATTTTACTCATCTACCGGCGTAGAAAGTGGTAAAAGATCATGACAAATGGAAGCAACAAGAATGTTTCTCTGATATTGTAGGAATGAGAATCGGTTCGTCTAGCGGATCTTCAAAAAGAAACTCGACGAATTATGAATCGGGAAACAACGACAATGTCCTTCCCGAGATGAATGAAGACCCATGCCTGCCCTTGGAGCCAAGAAAGATGAAGAAGAAGCAAGTCGCCTCATCCTGCAACTCGGTGTCAAATGTAGTCGAGGAACTCACCGAGTACAAACAAAGGGGGAGCCTCTATATGGACATGGAGGAGGAGAAAGAAGACTTAGCGAAGCGTTTGATGGCTACATAACTCGAGGGGGAGATGTTCAAGAACCGCCGACGTGAATGGAAGGTTTTTATGGCGCCCCATGATCACATTGTCGATCCCGCTTTGTTGGCATGCGTTCTCGAGGAAAAACGCGCTCTTGGTAAAAAAAACGGATGACCATGTAATTTTTAAATTTATTGAACTTGTAGTTTTAATTTTTATTTTAATGTGTTAGAACTATTTATTTTTATGTGATTGTGTGTTTTTTTTAAAAAACTATTATGTAATGTTTGTTTTTATTTATTGAATGTTTGAATTTAATTAGTATTCATATTTATATAGTTAAATTAATAATTTAATTTAAAAAGATGAAAAAGAAAATGAAATTGGATAAGTTTAATGAATTGGGTATGTATTGCCTGTGATTTGGGTAAGAATTAGGTAGTTGTGAGTTGAAGGGTTTTGATTGGAAGATGATTTGAGTAAGAATAATTAACTGGATAGTATTCCCTCCTAGGGATGAGAAAAAAACCGTGACCTCTGACCCGATCCGGAACTGGCCCTAACCGACCCGCCCGTAAGGCTAACGGGTTGGGTCACGGATCAAGCTTTTGTGGCATTTTCGGGTCACGGGTTGCGCGGTTCGGGCCGGGTCAAGCCAAAAACCGGAAAAAAGTGAAGGAAACCCGTGACCCGCCCGAACCCGACCCGACCCTTCACGGGCCGGGTCACGGTTCCTATTTTCATGCACTTGCGGGTCGCGCGTCGGGACATTTGCACATCCCTATTCCCCCCCCCCCCCCCCCTTACACTATGTTCTTGAGTTTTTTTAAGAAAAGAAAAGAAAGGAATACAATGGATTATTAAATTAGTTGTGTTCTTGAGTTTATTTTTAGGATAGAAATGAAGTGAAATGATATGATTTGAAGGGATAATTTATTTGTTTTTGTTTAAAAAACTTTCTCCCCACATTTGGGGTGAATAAATTTATCTTCCAATCTCTTTTTTTCTTTTATAAATTAATTTCAAGAATACGGTGTAACTGTGTAAGGGTCCAACAAATCCATGTTTGAACATTTTTTGGCCCATGAATGTTCAATATCGTGTATTGGATCATTCTTAGTGGACTCTTGTTTCTTTAACAGCTTTTATTACATTCAACAAAAAAGATTAGAACAACATGATATAGCTTAATTATTTGTGATCGTTTTCTTTCGTATCTTTTTCTGACCACCCTAGATGTTACATAAATAGAATAATTGGTTTTACCTAAGAGCCCAGGATTGATAATAGAAGAAACAAGTGGAGTAAGAGCGAAATAAAGCCAAACGTCAAAGGGCTTCAACATACATGTGAAAGAAAAAAAACACTTTCATGTGATCCCTGCTAGCTTCATATAAACTCAGCCATTTGTTTCTTCAATCCTCCTTTCATTTTTTATATACATTTAAAAAAAAAAAAGAAGTAAAAGAGCAAGTCGACAACCCAAAAGGACAAAACGACACCGTATACACTTTAATTAGTTCTACCGTAAAGAGATCTGTTAAAAATAGATTTATCGTATTTGGCGCTAATATTATTTTCTAGAGATCCTCAACCAAATAAACCTCTTCCTTTCAATACACAACACACACACACAGAGTGATATATACTTTTCTCTCTCTCTCTCTCACACACACACATACATTCAACAGTTTCAAGTAAAGGATCTTTACGTCCTCACTTCTTTGAACACTTTATATCAAATCCTAATAATCGTTGTTATCAATAGTTGTGAATTGTGATGGAGATATTGTTTCAACCATGTCCTAATTTAACGGCCGCGAAATTAGGATTTGATGCACAATTATCTGGTCGGCTGTTTGCAATCAACAACAAACGGCGGAGTAGTGCACAAAGGAAATGGTGGCATGGGAAATTGAGATGGAAGTGCAGCAGCACGATGAATATGTCGTCAGGTGATGGTGGAGGATCGAAAAAGGAAGGAGTGTTATTAGGTGCTGAGAAAGATGAATCTGGCTCTATTGTTGGCTTCAATTTCCTTTCCGCTCCTGCAGGTATATCTATATCTATATCTATATAATTCTATTACTACATTATAAAACATTTATTTCCTCCCTTTTTATTCGTTAGTTAAAATACCAATAATATTTCTAATAAATTTAATTTACAACATCTACCCTTAACTCTGAAATAACGACGCCCTTTTAGTTTTTTACATTAATAACCACACTGCTACCGCCCGACGCTACCACTACTACACCTTATCCGTACTTCGTGTGAAATATTATTATATTTTTAGTGTTATTTTTGGGTCATGTGACTTTCAGGTCCCCCTAATTATCTTTCTTAGACAATCTCCAATGGGGGTGTTCTTAGGTGTCTTTAGGTGCCCTTAGTTGTTCATGGATATCCTTTGGCATTGAAGCTTGTCCAAAGCTAAAGATTTTTTGATGTATGCCCTTACCTAAGGGCATGCCCTTAGGCTATCTCCAATACTTTTTTGTTTGTTTGTATATAGATGTAAGGAACTAAAGGATATGTAAGGATGTTTGTATGGTTAGAGGTAAAAGTAAAGGATCTTAAGGATGTGTAAGGATTTTAAGGATTTGTAAGGATATGATGTGGCAGCTCAAGAACGCCTAAGGAAGTCCTTAGCATTGGAGATAGCCTTAGTGATATGTCTGGGTTACAGGGTTCAGGACCCTACTCTTCATCTCAAGCTTCACCACTGTATGTATATGTGGGCTAAGTTATATATATATGGTTATCTATTCCATTGATAGATGTTACTTCAATTAGACAGTGTGTGTGTGTGTGTTTACTAAAAAAACTCAATTTAGATTCATTTTAGTCTTTCTGAATGTGGAGGGTAGAGTGGTAGATTGGCCGACCACATGATTGGTAATAATGTGTGAAACCATAAAATCCTTTACAGAAATTTCAGGAAGTGTGTAGTTGTTCATCATTATATAAAGTTCTTTATAGACGGTATTAGTTGTTCTTTAAGATGAATTTCAGCTATTGATGATGATGATGATGTACAATTAGTTGCCTAATTAAAATGCTTAAACTCCCAGCTGACACCAAAATCGGCAACTCTCCTGATAATATTTCAAATGATCAAGAAGAAGTCATCGTGGATGATGTCTTAGCAGAGGAAACATCTACAAAAGTGACCCACAACATTGTTTTTGTTACGTCTGAGGCAGCACCATACTCCAAAACTGGAGGCTTGGGAGACGTTTGTGGCTCTTTGCCCATTGCACTTGCAGCACGTGGGCATCGTGTAATGGTTGTTACACCTAGATATTTGTGTGGTGGACCGGCAGATAAGAAGTTTGCTAGTGCTGTTGATCTTGATTGTCGAATTAAGGTTTCTTGTTCCGGCGGGGTACAGGAGGTTGCATTTTTTCACGAGTATAGAGCAGGTGTTGATTGGGTAAGAAAGTTACCTCAGTTACTTGTTAGTTTTTTATAAATGACTTTATGTATATAACAAAAAGTAGTGAAATTTCTATTTTAGGTAATCAACTTCGTTTACCCCAGAAGCTATTTAAGTTTTGTACAATTTGATCTAAGGTAACTTGATCTGATGACCCGACCATAATATTGATGTGACAATTAATATATTGATAACTTTGATGGCCTTTTGTTCTCTGATGCATTGCAACATGGGGACTAGAAATTATTTAACTTGAAAGATCACCTTAAATCAAATTTCTAATTCTTTGAAGGTTTTTAATGCAGTATAAAAAGTTGGTTACCTGGAAGATAAATTTGACTATATGCAATTTTCCTTCTGTAAACCTTGATCATCTTATGGCAAGTTTCTTTTGGTGATTTTAGGTGTTTGTGGACCACCCTTCTTTCCACCGTCCTGGAACTCCATATGGTGACGCTTATGGTGCATTTGGTGATAATCAGGTACTAATCGAGGAAGTTACAGTATATGTGGCCAAAGTGATGGAGTAGTGGGTCAATGTGTGTTACTATTCTTACATGACAAAAAGGGTAGGGCTTTTTTTTATTTTTATCTCAGACATTTTTTTGTTACCAAAATTTCAGTCTGTCAAATGTGGTTACAAAATATTCCTTACTCCACATAGATCTCAGCTTGTTTAATCAAGTTAATTCATCTACATTTTTAAGTTATATTTTGTGTGTTATCCTATGACATGTTAAATGTTAAACCTAAAGTCCTAAACTCAACCAATTCATTTATAAGTAAACGGGTTGAAGTTGCCACCTCTAGCTATATCGAGTGTTTATTTATTTTGTTTTAACAATTACTTCCTTTTCTTTTGGAGCAGTTTCGGTTCACCTTACTCTGTCATGCAGCATGTGAGGCTCCTTTAGTACTTCCTTTGGGAGGGTTTACATATGGTGAAAGATGTTTGTTCCTTGCCAACGATTGGCATGCAGGTCTTGTGCCAGTGTATGTCATTAACTCAATTAATACTCTTGGTTATTGTTTCTGTATATCCTACTATGCATCATGTTTACAATTCCACCATTATAAAATAAAAAAGAAGCTTTTCTTGCTCTTTTTCTATCCCCCACAGTCTGACACCTTTGTGTTATGCTTTAGACTATTGGCAGCAAAGTATCGCCCCTATGGAGTTTACAAAGATGCCAGGAGTATTGTTGTGATACATAATCTTGCACACCAGGTAGGTTCCTTCTCTTAATTGTGGAAGCAAATTGTTGGTAGTCACGCAACAACTTCTCAGCAAAAGTTGCCCAAATCTTACACGAAATATCATACTGATGTGTCTCATAAGTGCTCAATAGAAAAACTTGAGTTACCTACCATCTTTATCAATAAGCAAGGATTGGTTACATATTGTATCATGTCATTCTTGTTCAGGATAATATCGTACCACCAAAAGGTTTTATTGAGTTTGCTATGTAATATTTTGTGGATTTCATCTTAATTTTCCCTCCACCGTGATTGCATGTGGCAGTTTCAACATATTTAGTTATGGATGGTTGATTGTTATTATGTTTTATCTCTAACGTATCAAACGGGTAAACTAACGGAGATAATTTAGGTCAAAGTTGCCAAAGTTATTTCTATTGCATAAATATGCTACTATGGTGTAATCATATTATATACTGATTAATTATAATATATCTGGAAAACACTCAAAAGAAATGAAATAAAGAAAAGAAATGGACAACAAACTATATAAGGTTAACCCAACCAGATCACGCCAAAAGATTACCCTTTTTTACCTTTTACCCGACCTGCCTTATCCACCTGCCATCTTTAGCTATGACTAACTGTGGCTCATTATGAAATGCATTTCTTCGCACACCCTCTTGCTAGACTAGTTGAACCCTATTGGGATGCATTAACTTTATGGTATTCAGGCAAAGGCATTCGCTTGACAAGTTTCTAATTGTTAATATTTTTTTTTTTTTGGGTGATATCATCTTGTAAATCCTGCAGGGAGTTGAGCCTGCATCAACTTATAACAATTTTGGGCTGCCCCCAGAGTGGTATGGAGCTTTGGGGTGGGTTTTTCCTACTTGGGCAAGAACACATGCTCTTGACACTGGTGAAGCTGTTAATATTCTAAAAGGTGCACTTGTCACTGCTGACCGGATACTGACAGTTAGCCAGGTAACGTATAGACGAAATTACCCACTTCATGAGGTTTTATGATCATTACATATATAACCAAGTATAAGTATATAGGATGTTTATGTGTTTGATTGTTATGATCAGGGCTATTCTTGGGAAATTACAACTCCAGAAGGTGGAAACGGTTTGGACGAGCTCCTCACTAGTCGAAAAACTGTTGTGAATGGTATGCAGTTTGCAGTCCACATATCATACTAACTTGTCAATAGTGAATGTTTATAGTAAAGGCGTAAAGGTGCCAAGACCGTGGTGTCAGGCAGATTGAGTAACAAGTATGGCTGAGATGGATTTTTAAGTAGGCGTCAAACCGGATCCGGTTGGGTTGATCCCTAACATATTTGCCCATTTCTAAAAGCAATTATAAATAGTTATCCCTCTATTATAACTACAAAAACAACATTGTACATTAATCTCTATCTAATCTTTGAACAAAACAATTTGGAGATTTTATGCTTGAAAATAGACTTTAGACGAATAATAACCTGTATGAGTTTATGGCCCTCTACTCTTTTTGCTAGTTATTTTTATGTTTGACCGATACGAGATAAAGCATGATTAAACACAGTATCTATACTCCAGAATAGAGGAGAGGGTCTTGGATGTATGGTTTCAGAACTGTATGGAGGCTTCTTTTTAAGTGAGGATTCAAGGCATGTCAAGCATAATAACTTTGACCATGCCACGTTAACTTGCCTGCTCACAATTTCACCTTGTTTTCACTCTTTTTACTTTGATCATATGTGTGAGCGATATCATTATATGGTTGTGTAGGGATCACAAATGGTATTGACACGACCGAATGGAATCCCTCTCTAGATGAGCACATTCCTTCGCATTACTCTATGGATGATCTTTCAGGAAAGGTTGTTATCTCTTCTTTTCCTTTACTTCAACAGAAGGGGGTGGTATCAATGAACTGACATATAAACACCGTAAGGGAAAAGGCTATATATTGCCACTTAAGGTCAAGCTAAAAAAGGTCTCCCAACCCATATGCATAAAAAGATAACACTTGATAAATAACAAATGGAAATAGTTAATAGCTAATGGCAAGCTAACAATCTTTGTTCATTTTCTCATATATAACTAATGCTCTAACTGTGATCATAAAAAAGATATTATTATCACAATATTAATCTAAATCTTTTATTTAGTCGATTTAACAGGTTGTATGCTTTAAGAAATGACTTTGGATGACTTTCAAACCATTTGACTACTTGACATGTTCCCCCTTTTTTACCCGTTTACAAGTAAATACCTCTAGAAATAGTTAATACTTAAAAAAACATCCATCTGTGATATGCAGATCGAATGCAAGATTGCTCTTCAAAAGGAATTAGGTTTACCAGTTCGGCCAGATGTCCCATTGGTAAGATTTATACCCATTGTGTATTTTGACAAAATACAACACAAGTTGCAGAATTTAACACTTTTTACAGATAGGATTTATTGGGAGGTTGGACTACCAAAAAGGAATTGATATAATTCTCTCAGGTACTCCAGACCTGTTGCAAGATGATGTTCAGTTTGTAAGTCTCTTACAGTCTTACTTAAAGGTAGCACTTGTTAAGAATTGAATCCCATATGAGCAAAAATCGAAACTGTTTCAGATAATGCTTGGGTCTGGAGAAAAACAATATGAAGAGTGGATGAGAGCCACTGAAGCAACATTCAAAGATAAATTCCGTGGATGGGTTGGGTTTAATGTTCCCATTTCTCACCGGATAACAGCAGGGTAAATCTCACGAGTTTATGTTCAAGAAAATTCATGATCAGAGATCGGAAAATGTGTGGGTCAGGCGGGTTATGTAATACATAAAATGGGCAACTTTGTGCTTGTGATATGGGTTGGGTTTGGTTGACCCACATATACCTTTGCGTTCTTTAGAAAGGACATTTATGCATATTTAATGAGTAGATTGATTGCAAAAACTTTGTTATTTTTATATTTATTATAAATACTATTTTGAAATTACAATGATAATCTAAATTTTTTGATGGAAGGATCTAAGGGGTTAGATGTACGAAAATCCACTTTGGTGACTTTTGACTTGTTTCACCCATTCTCTTGACTAGTTCTTTTTCAGTTTGACCTGATTTGAGATATAATATACCCCAAGTTTACCTCAGCCATAAGTAAATGGGTCGACCTGCCATTTCTTCTAAAAGGACAAGGCTCACATTAATTTTACTCGATATGCAGATGTGATATTCTACTAATGCCCTCAAGGTTTGAGCCATGTGGTCTAAATCAGCTGTATGCTATGAGATATGGAACTATACCAGTAGTCCATGGAACTGGAGGACTTGGAGTGAGTTAAAAATTTAAAATCAAGTTTATGTATGTTGTTAAAATTTCTTTCTAAAGACTACAGAAGCTGACTTTCTGTTATCCAGGACACTGTGAAGACTTTCAATCCATTTGCTAATGAAGGCAGAGGTGAAGGTACCGGGTATGTAATTGCTTAAAAAGACCATGTAGGAGGACGAAACAAGTTAAAGAAACCAGCAGATTCATTAACACGAAATATTTTCGGTCTTGTTCTTGCATTAATTTACATTGTCTTAACAGGTGGGCTTTCAAACCATTGACAAGAGAAAGCATGTTGGATGTAAGTACCGTCAAACTCCAAACAGTATGCTGGATGTCTTTCAAGTCATTCTGAATACGGTATCACTAAGAGGCTAAGAGCTAGATTTGGAAATGTCGACCCAATTACTTAATATATGGGCCAATTTGGGCTATGTTTTATCTCTAACGGGTTAAAGAGATGTAAGAAAAACAGACTAGCTAAAGAAGAAATGGGTCCAAAACAAAAGTCACCTCAAGTGTATTTCTTAAGCACATTACCTCCTAAATCATTTTACTAAAAATACATTATCGTTAAGATAATGTTATTTTATAAATGTTGGCTCACTAAATTAGTATAGAAACTCCTACAATTTAAGACAAAAAGTGTTTAGGGCAAGCTTAACCCAACCTACTTACATGAAGCTTAAAACTATAATATGGTGGATCTTGCAGGCACTGCGGGTTGCTATAGAGACTTACAGGAAACACAAACCTTCTTGGGCTGGGTTGATGAAGAGAGGAATGGAAAGGGATTACTCATGGAATAATGCTGCAGTCCAGTATGAGGAAATTTTTGAATGGGTTTTCATTGATCCTCCTTATGTCGGCTGATTAATATGGAATTTTGAGATATCCAAGGAGTTACAGTCGAGGAAGTAGATACTTGATAGGTCAACTACAAGGATCTTTATTCTGCAGAGTTCCATACATGGTTGCAACCAATCTGATTCAGTCTGCTGGATATAGTTCTACATGAGGATCTAGTCAGGTTCTAAACAACATTGCATCATGATAGCAAGTTCTGGAGTGCCAGTCTGTTCTCAGTCGGTGGGTGCCTTCCATATAACTGGAGTGTATTATATTAAAGAGATAGGTTCTAATAACATTCTTATTGACCATATCTTAGAGGAATATACAGATTTTGTTACATAAATAAGCTTGTAATAAATTACTCAAGTATGTTCATGGAAACTTGGTCCAATTTGACAAAACAATTAGAGGTGGCAAAATCAACAGGTTGGGTAAACAAGCTTTCTTAGTACGTGATAGGTTAGGTTAACCTGCAGACATTTTTATTTTGTCTTTTTTCGTATTAACAGTTAATGTTACTATATTACAAAAACTACATTATGACTATAATAACTCTTACGAATATAGTAAAATAAAACAATTACAAGCTTTGACTCTGCAGCACGTTGGAGCTTAAACGGCTGAGATAGTGCACAAACATTTTGTTTAAGGTAGAAATAAAATCAGCATGGCTTGGAAGCAATTTATTTTCAATATTCAAGCTAAACAGCTAGTTTGAACTTTGATTTAGAGGTGGAAAAAGTGGTGTGCGGCTGGAGCTGGTAACGAGTCAAAATGGGTTGTGTTGCAATCAATGGTTGATTTGTACATGTCCTAACAGGTCATATTGGGTTGCCACATAACACTTCGTCTAGAAATTTTGTTTTATTTATGAATTAATATGGTAAGAAATTTCAGTTCACAACTTGCATGTAAGAAGTTTCAATTCACAATTATTGCAGTTACGGAGTATTTGAATTCTGATACAACTGTAGATCGGTGATGTGGCACCAGTATGATGATATGGCATAACACATGACAACTTGTATAGCTACCATATCAGCAAAAATCTTACAAAAAAGGAAAGTTTACTGGTATGTGACGAAGAGGTCATCAAATACATATAGTATCACTCAGTTTAAAGTTTGGCACCTTAGAAGATTTAATTTAAACTTCAATGCTCACAGAACGAGGATTAATTGTTGGGTACATTTAGCTGTACTTTGCCCTCAAAAGTATGGCGGAAAAATTGATAACAGAAACTTCATAGAAAGGTCTACAAACAGATATAAGCTGAAGCCGAGAGTCTTGAAACTTTACAAAATCAATTCTTAGTTTTTAGTTTGTATAAGGAACAAGTTTGATCATCTAATAGGCCGAACTGTATAGTATCTGCGTATGTGGTCTGTGGTGGCTGCAATTATACCAATGGGCAAGGTAAAGGCTATACTTTCAATTTGTTTATAAATGATTTTAAATATTAAATTTATAAGCAAATTATTAATAGTAATTTATAACGAGTATGACAATACTTGATCAAACAATATCATAATAATGGCCCAATAGACCATATATGGTTTCTCTGATGAAAACGACTAACTTTTATGTTTGAAAAATTGATAAAGTTAGGTAAACATGAGAAAAGATAAATCATGTAACATTATGGGTAAATGATTTAGGGAAGAATTGGTGCTGCCATCGGTTTGATACCGGTATCTAATACCAAAAGCTCACCCGTCTCGGCTCGATGAGTAGAAACAAGTTGAATTAGAAGCAATTAACATAAATGTTTTATATTATTGGTTCTAGTTGAGCTAGTCTTATCAACTTGTTATGAACTCATTCAATTAGACACTTTTGTCACCCAATACTAATGGTGTAGTTAAGTCGAATAAAAGAAACATAAATAAATGATCAGTTAAAGTTAAGGCTGTATCGAACCTATAATTAATGAAATGGCCTCCTTCCACATGCTAGGAGCTAATGTCATTCATGTTACATTTAAGAAGAAAATTTTAATACTTTGAACAAAAGGGTGTGGTCCGTGCCAATGTGCCATAGTATATGTTGAATTGTTGATGGATGGATGCACCAATCGATAGTAATGTTTACACATAGATTATCTTCTTTTTCAATTTTTTAAGCATTTTAGTTTTGATAAATATTACTCTAACTCAAATTAGCTTTCTAATTAAAAAGAGGAAATGTCTAAATGGATTACATGTGACAATATAAGTTAACTCTAAAATTTAAAATTTTAAAGTTCACTAATTATCTTAATCTTATTATAGTAACAGAAAATTATATTTTCCCTTTGTTTCATCAATTTTCCTAAACTAGCATAGTACTAGCAGCGAGATTAAATTTTTTCTTTTATGGTGTTCAATGATTTTTAATATAGTGATTGTTTCAATTCCGTTGGTAGTCTAATAGCATAGAAGTTTAAGCGAGGCATGCAACTTTCTAAGATAAAAAAATGTTTCAATGATATCGTTTATTAATAAGTTAACCTTAAAATAGGAATCTTTTATATTGTTTTTTATGTGTATTATAATAAGAAGTAATATAAAAATAAAAATAATGTATAAGCAGAGGTAAAATTAACTGATGCCAATTATTTTTAAAAACTGCGTAGGACCAAAGGAATTAAGCAATATAATCATATCCATGAGGACCATGACATTGTACTTGAAAGATTTTAGCGTACACGAAATTTTTGTTGTTAAATATTTTTTTTTGTACCATAACTATGGCTTTCATGTCAATTTCACCTACAATGCATATCGCGTTTTATTAATTTATTGCAAACACTGTACTTCTATCGGTGTGCATATATCAATCTACCTGATCGACTATATATTCTTCACCATTTATATCATTAAAAAAATCCAACTATAAAAACACAAACGAGAAATAGATTGAGAGAAAGTAATGTGAGATCGATAGTTTTGGTTCATATTCGTTTATTGTATTTTAAATTTCGTAATTCTTTTTCTTTTAATTTAGTCTTTATTATCATCTAATTATTAGCTCATTGGTTACAATGTATAACGCATAATCCATATATATGAACATCTCTAATATTTTTATTACTAATCCTAGTATATACGGTAGCTATAGAAATTATATCATAAATAAATTCAAATATGTCTCATACATTATTCGTGAGTATAAAATAGATTGTGATTAACGTAAATCGATGATTGATGTTAAATTATAATAAACAATAATCATAAATATAATATATGTTTAATTAGTGTTTTAGATTTACCTTTTTAGAACTACAAAAAATCGGAACTTGTAAACATAATTAATAATGACAAATAGCTTATTATATAATTTTTAAGTATTTATGTTAATAACTTATTATATAATTTTGTACAACCGTGTATTTGACACGGGTCTAAAATCTAGTAACTTATTATAATGAATATAAGTAATTGTATGTAGTTGAAGAATTGAGGGGAAAAAAGACACAATTTGCTAATAAGAAAACGATCAATCAAATAAGGTTATAATATTTTTTGTATTAATAAGGCAAGAGTTAGAGTTTAATTTTAATTATAATAAGGAAATTGAATTTATATACAACTAAAAAAACTACTTCAACAAAATAAGGTTATAATATCTTTTGTATTAATAAGGCAAGAATTAGAGTTTAATCTTAATTAAGTCTAATAAGTAAATTGAATTTATATACAACTAAAAAAGCTACTTCAACAAAATAAATAAATTAAAAAGACACGTATCGATTACGCCACGTGTTGTTTCAAGAATATGTTAATCATTTTTTAGTTTATTGGTAGACTATTGTATATATATATATATATACTAGGTATTTTACCCGCACGATGTGCGACAAGAAAAAGAATTGTTTAATATATACATGGAAAAAGGTTTTTTAGGGAAAAAATATAGGGTTAAGTGCGCCGGAATACAACTATGGCTGAAACGTTATATGTGCACAATTTCAAGTTGACCTTTATTGTATACGTGGACTTCCAAAAAGAATGATAAATCTTTTTCAGATTCATTAATAAAACTTACAAACTTATTTTTTTATTTATATATATATATATTTTTGTAAAACTAAGTCATTGAATTGAAAGGATGGAAAGAACTCACATTGTTTTGGATGAATTAGAATGAAAACTCATTGTGTTGGACAGATTTTTCATAATAGACATGAAAGATATTGAAGAAAATTGCTAAACTAAAAAGATAAATAAATATATACACTCAAGATTTATAATATATGTAACTATCTTTGCCTACAAAATTTGAATCTAATATTATTATTTTTATACGGGATATGAGATTTAATGATAAATAATTGGATGCAATATATTGATGTCTTTGTATATGTTGTTTTTTTTTAAATTTAATATTTATTTAATAGAAAAATATTGTTAAAAACATATGGAGATGTCATGTAGATAAAATCCAACGTAAGAACTTTTTAACATAAATTTGGCTTTAAAGATAATTTTAAAAGGCTTGAATTACTATTCTTTTAATAATTATATAGATATATATAGTTTGACTTAATTTGACGGTCAAGAATTTACTGACTTTTTCTAAACTATTATCTCATATACGTCTAGAAAAAAAATTAATAATAAGTAAATCCTAAAATAAAATTAAAAAAACACAAATTTTTTTAATTATGTTCAACGAATAAAAGCCCAATTACCCAGGTAACCCAATGCTTCTCATCAATGAATAAAAGCCCAATTACGAACAAAATATAATAATTTTTTTCTAATATTCAACAAGCCGAGCCGAGCCTGATCCTTTTAATGGCAGTGCTTGAACCTTGATGTTTAAACTCAAGCTCAGATCGTGGTGTATTAAGAAAGACCGGGCCCAACTCGAGATCGGCTCTTTGTCATAAAAAAAAAACTAAACGAATTCGAGCTTAACTCGTTTACACCCTTAATAAAAAACGACATTTCTGCCCGCAAACGCAAACGCAAACAACGCTTAGTAGTGAAGCCCACCAGCTTTATTCGAGAAAAAACCCCACATATAGCAAAGTGAAAATTGAATATTCGTTGTGAGTAAAATCTGAATCATCACTCGCTAAATGTGGATTATTGGCTATAATAAAGTTCAAATCATTTATGGATTTTACCTAATAAAAAATTAATATATATATATATACACATTTGTCTCGTGCAAATAAAATACTCGATCAACATAGTAGTTGTAGGAGTGCATATGTAGCTTAATTGCTAGTAGTATAAAAGTATGAAGGGTGAGGTGTTATTGTTTTCATGTGAAATTGAAGGTTTATAGTAAGTAAGGAGCGTTTATAACATTCAATATGACCCCCACCCCCTCATACTACAACCCATATATACCTCTACGATCACGACTTCAATATTCACCTATCATGGACTATTCTCCGCTGCCGGACTTTAGAGAACCTTTATCTACACCACCTAAACTCTCACTCTTTTCCTTACCTTCTAAACCATCTACGCTTCCGGATGGCCCTACTCCGCCACCCAACATGGTGGCCAATGTCCCATTTCTATGGGAGGAAGCTCCCGGAAAACCAAGAAAAACTTATGTCACCACCACCGGTAGTACTAGTGCTATTGATGATGATCCAACAAAGTCTAAAGTTGTCCGTTCGTTAGACCTTCCTCCGCGACTCACAGCCACCACCGCGAGTCCTGCTAATTACAAGAGTGGTGAAAAATTGGGTAATTAATTTTATGCTTTTGCTATAAAAAAAAAAACTTTGAAATAGTTATGCACGTATATATATATATATATATATATAGAACTAATTAATGAATAACTTGTGTATAAAAATTAGGTTTCACATAAATTATATGTAGATATTTACACACTAAAAGTTGTAAATACACGACATCATATACAAGTAGCTAGACGTTGTACGAGTACACTATAGTTGTATACGTAAAATTATCATTTTTTTTTATATATAGATGAATATTTATCTGTCTATATATCCCGTTTTACATTTATGTTATATCATCCCAAAAAACATATATTCATACTCTTAAAAAGTCAAAGATCTATACTAATCATGTATTGTTATTATACTTTTCCACATTGAAAAGTGATGATATCATACGCACCTATATTATTTTGGCGAGTTACAATTTACAAGCTAAGATATATTATTTACATGTGGACAGTCTCACAAATATTTTTTTCATATATATACTACTCATAATTAATTAAGGATGGATGAGATAATGAACATTAATTATGTGTATGTACGTATGTTTGTAGTGAACAATGTTAGAATTCAGATTGTACCATCTCCGACGTCCACTGTGCTGAGCAAACAACCTTATGAAGGTGTGTGTGTGTGTACCCTTCATTTTTTATTTTAATTCTTTTGAAATCTTTACGTATTTGGAATTTAATGTAGAAATGATTTATTATGTTCACAAGAATTAGGTCTCTCACATAAATAATTTTTATATTTATTTTATCACAATTAATCTTGTTTTATTTAATATAGAGATACCGATATCCTTCAAATAAACATCTATTCAAACATGCATCATATATTTTTCTTGAAGATCATCGAAGCCAAACAGATCTCTTAAAGTGAAAATATATTTTCTACAATCTTATATTATATGCCGCACGAATATATATTTTCTTCGCGTGTTATTTACGAGTATAATTTACAAAGATTTATATATACGTGAAAAGTCTATACGACTATACACGTTTAGATTAAATGTGAACCGCGCATACGTCTCACAAATATATATCTTTTACATTTATTTATATCTAGGGAAGGGCTGTATGGGTGGAGATATTAATGAACGCACATGTATGTAAACTAATTTGTATGTTTCTTGTTGTACGTACATAGTGAACAATGTTAGAATACAAATCGTACCATCTCCGACCACTGTCCTGAGCGGACCGTATGAAGGTCATTTGTACCCTTCAAACACGCTGGGAACGTCGGTTAATAGCAGTAATGATAGTGATAATAATAAGAGTATTAAAGGGAAGATGAGGATGCCGTTGAGGAAGTTAATGAGGAAAGAAAAATCAGCAATAGTGAAGTTTGGTTCATGGAGGTGGCAAAGTTTCCGGGACAGTACTGATCATGGTGGAAAAGTGGATAGATCGCCTTCGTCAGGGAGGTTTTGCTCATGGAGGTGGGATAGTTTTGCAGATACGTTCGGTGGCAGTAGCGGATCTTTGGGCTCTTCATTTCGGGACCTTCACAAGTCTGTTGATTCGAATGGAAAAATAACAAGGAAAAATAGCTTCCCTTTCGCTAAGGGCACCACTTCTGGCCGATTCTTGGTAAGTCATCCCCTGCTTAATTAGTCTTTGTACGTGCAAGATTCGATCGGTTTAATCTGTGTTTGTTAATTAACAACAAAGATTTTTAATATTTTTTTAGCTTTTAGCTTCAATTCTAGGAAAAATTTCTTATATATTAAATTAAAAAGTGTTGTTTGGTTACAGAATGAAGCTTAAAGCTTTTAACTTGAAAGAAAAAAACCCTTTCAAAAGCTGCATAACTGATTCGTATCGTAAAATGTTGTTAAATCTGAAGACATGGTCTAGAAATGTTGTAGACTAAACAAACCTGGCTTGGTTAGTTTCTTTTCTTGGTGTAGTGGTGTACTATCACATTGAATGACTTGATTTTTCAAATCAGCCAGCAATCCAAATTGGTAAGGCTATATGCCAAATTAGTTCCAAATTACCCGTGTTAAGTTGCTGTTTTTTGCCAAACTAACACCCCACATACTACCAAAAGTCAACAATTCATGGGCCTAAGGCCCACCAATATGAATTATTTGATACTTTCCAACCTTTCATTCGGAGTACAACTTCATGTCTTGTAGAAACAGGATCAATATGATCTTTGACAAAGAAAATCAATCAAACATACGAGTAATTAATATGAGATAGATACAGGAATAATAAAAGTCGAACAAGTTAGGTGCATGGTCGTATTGTGTAACAAATCAAATCATTGATACCTTTTACTTATGGGTCCGGGGCATGTTGCATGGATTGACCTTCAACACTTTTTTGTTTATCCAAAAAGCTTCTATAAATGCTATAAAAAATTAAAAAAAATCAGTATGTCAAATTAATAGAAACATTATGAGTTCATAAGTTTTTGCATACTCAACAACTAACCTAACTGATTCTTTGACAGGCAAGCATGTTTGGGACTCTTAAACAAGCGATGCCATGGAGATCGCGAAGACAAGAGTGAATAAGTTCTATACTAAATCGTGATCATGATACGGTTACCATTATGAGTTATTTGTGATGGATACATACATATCAGCAGGTTGAATTATATATATGTTTGTTATATGTTGTAATAGCTATAATTTTTAAACATGTAGGGAGACTTATTTTCGGTTTGTAAATCTCTGCTAATTGCTATATATAATCAAGTTTGTAAAAGTACATTTCAAATATTATATATAACCTCTCTCTCTGATGCAAGAGTATGAACAGCGCGCGGAAGTCAATCATCATGTGAGTCATATATTGATCATATATCACTACTAAGAAAAACAACAATAGGAGCCAGGTGGGCAACTTTTGGTGACGCCCAAATGTCATCACTAAAGGTCGTTGTTAAACGACAAAATAAACTTTCAAATTTCATTTTGACTTTGAAAGTCAAACTATCATTTGGTGACGATATTCATCGCCGATATGGTATTTTTAATTTTATTTTTTGTTTTTTTTTTACATTAAAAGTACAGGAAAAAAAAGACCATTTAACTTTTGGCAACGATATTGTTGTCACTAAACCCAAAAAAAAAATTTCGATTTTTTGTATTCCCTCCGAATCGAAAAGAAATCCCACCGGAACTTATAACACTCGAGCAAAGAAATTTCCCAGAAAACAATATTCTTTGTTTCAAAATGTGATGCAGATGTACAATCGATTAATTTATGGCATCTGGCAACTAGCTAGAACCCTTTTTGTATTTCAAAACCATTGGGCAATAGATCAAATAAGTCTCTTGTTGGCAAGATTTTATGATTACACCTTTAATTTGTGTCACAGAACTCTAACCAGCCTGCCTGTTGTGATTTTAGGCACTTGATACCAATATTATTAGATGAAAGTAAACTTTGTAGAAGAAAAAAGACAGAGGAATTTACAAGCACATATATAGAACGAACACTACATTTACTAATTAATTAATTCAAAGCACTTGAATTGATCATAACAGTACAACATGATAGTAAGACTAATTAATCTGCCCCTTAATTTAATTAATTACAAACAAAATTAAGATAGGTAAACTAGCTAGGGGAAAAGAGCTAAACAGAATCATACACTAAATTAAGAAGATTTTAATGTAGTACCAAAAACTAAAAGACCCATGAGCTTATAATTAAATCATGGCAACATGATGAGTACATGACTAATTACCACCCTAGCTAGCTAATATATATGACGATGATAATTCAAGGATGATATATAATTAATAGATCAAGGGCATATATATAGGGGGATGATCGGATTATTGATTCTATTTCTCTTCTTGTAGCTAGCCTTGAAGCAAGCCTGCCTCAGCTTCTTTGTTTCATGAGTGAATTCAATCTCTGGCACCTTCTCCATCATCCTCTTTTGCTCTTCAAGCATCTCAATTTTCCCCTTTATTCCCAACTCCTGTGTATGTACGTAGTTTATCTCAAAATCAGTATATTAATTATATATGCAATACATATATATTCATCAATCGATACACATAATTACTTGCTCGCTCAAATACCAAATTAATTAATTTCAGTTCCTTACTTATATATGTACGTATAAACATACATCAATAATGACGATAATAACACGTTATTAATAATTAGTAGTATATAATATGCTAATGACATTATTGTCATTGTATACCTTAATTTGTTAATTAAGGAGTAGTGCATGAACATTATGTATTATATATGTATACATACGTACATGCAAATAGTATATAAATGCAAAAATTAAAATGATGGTAGTACGTAGTATATTAGTAGTAAGATTGATCACCTTGACAGTGTGAATGAGTGAATTGAGACTTTTGAGTTTTCTGTGAGGCCATCTCTTAATGTTAAGCTCTCTACATCTTTTTTTCAAAACAGTCAATCCTACCTTCATCTCCTGAGCAGCCTCAACTATTGGCAACTCAAAATACTTCTCTATCTCCTCCATCTCCAACACTCGTCTTGCCGCCGATCTCTTCCCCGCACGACGATGACCGCTATTAGTTATTGCACCCACGGCACTAATTGTCGGATTATTATTATTATTATTGTGAACTTTACCACTTACTAATATTGCACCATTATGGCAATATTCCACATTATTCTTCATATCATTATCAATGTGACAAACTAGAGATGGCAAGCCACCATCCCACCAGCTTAAGTAGTTTCCATCAATAATGGGATCAAAGTATGTAAATTGATCATCAATTCCATATACATGATGATCATCAGCTGCAGCTTTGTCTTCTCTAAGGAATACCGGGGAAACTTGGATCGAATCGACCTTCTCGAGTGTCTGGACCCTGCAACAACAACAAAAAGAAATAATAATAATATTCCACTTTGTTACATATGACACATTGTCACATATGAGACTTGAACCCGTATCAAACCGCAATTAATAAAAATAGTAAACATTTTTCATATATATATACCAACAAAGTGGTGGATTGACTTGATCAAAGTAGTGAAGCCAATCTTCAAGATCAAAGTGGTTTTGATGATCATCTGCATGTGGCTCCATTTGTTAGGGAAATTTTGGAAGAAAATAGTTAAGATGTATATATATATATATATATATATATTTTTTTTTTGGTATGGTGAAATAGTACTTGAGAAAGTGATCGAGTGGGTTATTCTACTACTCGTATTTATAGGTCTTTACAAAAAGGAAAATGATAAATCATTATAAAGATTAGCCTAAAAATCTTCTTAAAACTTTAAAAAAGTGACATGTGTATCTACTAATTCTTTTTCCTAATTTTGTCTCTGATTTTTACACATATTATCATTCAATAATTAAGAAGATTTTTAAAATATTTTATTAAAAGGATTAATTATTTCCTTTACAAAAATGTGATGATTTTTACTATTAAGGGTAGAGAAGTGAATTTATTTCATGGGATATGCGCCTCTAGCCCTCTAGCTCTGCGGTTATGGGAGTTACGTACGTTCATCATCCATTCTTGAAAATTGCAATAAATTAATAAGAACGGGGTTTAACATTTCCCGTATAATAACTCATAATTACTGCACCTTTCATGATTGTGTTAATGTTAATTAAACATCAAGTTGTTTGATTATATATGAGAAATTTTAACCACAAATAAATTGTCTTAATATATGGAGAGACTTAAAATTCAATTCTCAAAGTAAAAATATAGAATTGGGATACTATGTGGATCTCAAGTTGAATAAAAAAAAAAAAAAGTTATACGTGAAATTTCGATATTTTTTTATTAATACTTAATATAATCCAATTTTGAAAAATGAAGTGTACATTGTAACATAATCGAAGATGACGATAATACCTAGCATAACTTATGGTCGTCGGATGACACGAATGCCACAACATTGTCATATCAACCTTATTCTCATTATGTATTTATTTTTAGCCAAACTTTTATTAACTTAAAAGAATGAATTAACCGACTAGACTCACATAAGAATCAATCTAAAACTTTAAAAACTTGATATGTTTATTTTAATTTATCTCATAATTCGTCGATTTATCGTCATCCTATGGTTATGTTGATTTTTAGAGTTACGATTTAAGTTGATTTATTACTATTTTCAGGGGCAGCACAATACTAAAGACTAGTCCAGCTAAGGACTAGTGTTAATCAACATCACATCATCAAAACACCATCCAAAGAGTCAAAGACTAGTCCCCCTAAATCAACCCAATGTTAATAAGCATACGTTGCATGCTTGTTTGAGTAATAGCAATGAGATTCCCCAATATCATGCTAACAATAGCTAGGATTTCCAGAAGAAGATGTCATTCGTTTGATGAGAAATAAAAGGAATATCGAAAATTCGAGTGACTAAAGCTGAAGCAGCTACTTTCGAAGTAACAGAAAGAAAAGCAACAACTGGAGTGGGAGAGTTAGAGTCGAAAAGAGGATTCCTCACTTCTTTCTCTCATTCAAAATCGTGCACGAGACTTTCATCTCACACGGCTCCTAAGTGATAAAAGAAAGAAGAAAGTCTTGTAGACACTTTTTAATTTTTACACTTACAGTTTTTAGGAAAAAAAACAAAATGCAACAAATACTCGTCTTTATGGAAACGAGTGACACAAGAACGAATTCAAGAACAAGTCAAAGCCATAGTGTTCACTCGTTCTCGGATGACGGATGAAGGACGACATAATTGGGTAGCTTCTCATTAGTTTTACAACTTTTTATTAGTTTTATCTATACCTACGTATAAAAAAATAGCCCTCTTTATTTTTGGAAATGTTGAAAGTTACTCTATGCAATATGACAAATATACCCCTACTCTTTTACTAAATCATTAGCTTCTTTATTCACTAATTTAATTGTCCCACTAAAATACTTAAAATACCCTTAATTAAATAAATTACACAACCAGTCTCTCAAATATTAAAATAACTACATTAACCATTATTGATTACACTTACATCAATAGCCTACAACACTCGTCGTCATCACCATCAATCGCCGCCACCACCTGTCACCACCGCATTACCGCCACCGCATTATGCGAGCACCATGCTAGTCCTGTCATTAGTTGGATGATTTCGGACAACATTGTTTAAAGTTCTTAAGTTTTGTTACACAAAGTATTTTTGTAAACTATATTTAGCATAAATAAACATACATAAAAATACATCGATAATAATAATATTGACTAACTTTTAGTTATTAGAAAAATAAATAACTTGAAAAACTAATATAGTATATAATCGCACAACTAAGAAAACTTTTATAACAATGTCTACATAAAATTTATAATTTCTGGACCCTTCTGAATTTCTGATTACACATACATATATATTAACCCGCACACATATACATATTAGTACAATATTATAAAAATAAAGTAAAAATGCAAATGTCGATCTTACATTTCAGAACGAAAGGACTTGGCCGTGAATGTTTTTATTAAAGAACTAACCAATCGTGCGTCTTCACGGTTCGGTTAGCTAGAAATTTCAAACCATTTTTTAGGTTTCGGTTTGATTCGGTTAGTTAGAAATTATGAACTGTTAAGTTCGGTTACCCGAAAAAGTCAGTTAATTTCGATTTTATTTTCGGTTAACCATTTATTAAAGTTATGCTAATATAAAGTTTAAGTTTTAATTACAATAGTCAATTTACATTGCATTAATTAATTTTTTTTTATATATAATAGTTATTTAACTACATTAATATTTTGTTTTATAAATAAATATACATTTTATCTAATTGTGATGTCTTTTATATGATATTACTAATGTTTTTGATAAATATCTTAAACAAAGTTAACAACTTTTCTTAAAAAGAGTATATATATAAGAAAATTACTTATAATATTCAAAATTAATTATAGATTGTGAAAGAAAGTTAGTAAAATTGTTAATATCTTAGACAAAAAATACAAAAATTTAGCTAAAGAGATATGTAAATGATGTATTTAAGGAATACATATATGTGTAAATATACATATATATGATTATATGTAGGTATATATCAAAATTCGGTTCGGTTAACCGCGAGTGATTAATATTGAAAACCGTAACCGAACCGTTACACTTCGGTTTTTATGTTTTCGGTTTTTTCGGGTTTCAATTATTTTCGGTTTCGGTTTTTTCGGTTTCGGATCACGCAGTTCGGACCGGTTTTTCGGTTTTCCGGTTCATTTCTTACACCCCTAGTCTTCACATTTCGAATAAAAAAGATTTGTATATGCCGTTCAATAAAATAAAATAAAATGTACATGTTGTTCAAGAAAATATCAAATTTTTTTTTTGTAGATATCAAAAGTATTTTATAGCCGTCATACAAGGCATGCCATATAGATGCTCTTTCACAGCAATCATAATCATGACATATTTGTTATCCCCAATGAAGGTTAACTTGTTGGTAGTTTGTTTGTTTGTAGGATCATCATGATAGGTAAATCTTTAATTTGAATGTAGGATAATCTTTCACGGCAATGATGTAAATCTTTAGCACCCTATAGCTACTCTTTTTCCCCCTTTATTTTTTATTACCTTTTAATTTAAAAGATGATTCGTACCGTAAACTTTATCTAAACTTAGATACTGTCACATTAAAAAAAGTTACAGATTAAATCTTTAAATTTGATAAACATACATAACCCTTCTGCATTTTACATAAACCCCTTTGAATTTTACATAACCTCCCTTACTTTATATAAGATAGGTACTGCATGCTTTACTTAACATTTTCCCTAATTTTAATTGCTAAAAATTTGAATATGTTTACGGAAACCCAATATGATTTGAAAATTTTTGAATATATGCTACTAGGAAAAATTAAACTCAACTTACGGTAAGATTTTGTTGATTTCTTTTCCGACTAAATGTTCATAACAAAACTTCATGTTACAATTTTGTCAAATTAAATATGTTGATTATAATTTTGACCACACTTTATTAATCACATGTAAGTTTTGTTTTTTCCCGTCTATTATATCATTATATAGCGTTTATTTCATCTTAAAAATAATTGTTTATGTAGATTATTAGCAGTTTCATATGATTATTAGTTCATCATGAATCATAATTGATTTTTCAAGAGACAATCAGCTAAAATTAAGAATGAAAGTGATGAAAGGATTGTTACCACTAAATGGAACTACTAGTATTATTAACTTGATGAAATAGAGATGCTGTAATTGTTCACAAGCTGAAGTACTATAATATATACTCGCTAATGATTAAGAGAGAAAGTAATTTAAAATATCTTACTTACTGGTTCAAATATTATAGGTAACTAATTTAACTAAAAATAACTATAATTAACATTGAGTAGCGCAAGGTAGTTATCAGATCAGAATCAAAACATGTACCATATTAGATCAAACCAGATGATCGAAAAAATAGGAAAAAAAAAAAGAACCCTAAAAACTAGCTAGTATTGGATCAAGCACGCTTGGGTTGGCTTGTGTATGGGTCGGCTTTAACCAACTTGAACCATTTTAATGGGCTATTGCTAGGCAACTTCGATCTACTGGGATAAAACTTGTAAGAATTTTTGTTGGGGTTTGCTAATGCGCTTATTGAATAAACAAATCAAAACACAAGCAAACAATCACTGTATTTCAGCAATACATGAATAATGAACCACCATCATCACAAACAACTACCGCCACACCATTCTTTAGCCACCAACATCGTCATTTGGTGGTAACAAATCCCATTAACTCCCACATCATTTATTTGGTCCTACAAAACCATAACATGGTCAGGGCTAGGTGGTATAGCAGGTGATATCAAAACATACATCCCAATAGTACTAGCATGACATTTTATCCAACTTAATCTTTGCACTACACTTATATTCACAACCTTATTTTATATACTGAATAGGCTAAATACAACCCATAAGGTTACATTTAAAGTGTTGAAATAAGTTATAACTTTCATATCAAAAGTTCATCTTTTAAAGTTTTATGATAAATTTATAACTATTTAATGTACATTAATGAAAGCTTTATATAATATAGCGTTGTGCTTTTTGAGGCATGCAATGAAATCCATTGCTTCTGTCTCTATATTTGAACAACATGTGCTCACTTTTTCCTCCATTCTCTGGCCAACTAACTTTTTTTACAGTTTCTCAGAGGTATCTAACACTATTCTATTCTAGATAACCACTAAACTAAAATGTCTTTAAACCCTAATATGTGGGTAGTAGTATATATGTGGATCTGGATATTTATCTTCCAATGGTCATTAAGTTACATAAATAACACATCAAATATTATATTATGGGTTTATTCCATAAAAAGGTAGCCTATTTACACGAAATTCCTATTAAAGGTAACCTATTTTGTTTTCGTTTATTTAAAGGATCCTATTTTCAAAAAAATCCTAGTAAAGGGTATATCGATAGTTTTTGACAGACGGAGCTCGTTAAGTGCCACGTCACCGATGCCACGTCATCCGTTTTGATGACGTGGCACTTGACTTTGACCGACTCATATATATATATATATTGAAATTAGGACGGTCAAAGTCAAGTGTCACGTGTCGGTCAAAGTCAAGTGTCACGTCATCAAAACGGTATACCCTTTATTAGAATTTTTTTTAAAATAGGATCCTTTAAATAGACGAAAACAAAATAGGTTACCTTTTTATGCAATGTCCCTTATATTATTACATTACTATAAGGGAAAGGGTGTAATCGATTATTTTCTCGAATCTTTTCATCGGCACATTCGACACTACAATTGCCTTACACCATCTTTTACGACTCGAAACGGGTAATAGCATCGGTTATTTATACCGGCTATATGGTTCCGACACTTGTGAATGTTGGGAGTGTGCTTTATGACCTTTTTATTTCTCGGTTGCAATGCTAACAAAGTTTTCGCCGGAGACATAATCATAAATTGAGAATTTTCAATTTTGGGGCTAATATTGTATTTTTCTAGACTACTATTGCTAGAATCAATGTGTGAATCGATTTGCTGATGCTCTTCAATGTACACCATTACTATTCCGGCGAGATCTGAAACCCCTTTGTACTTTTTCGACAAACCTTTTAATCTCCGTTTGAGGGGTTTTCAAGGGTGTCAGTTTTTGGGGTTTGTATCTATTTGTTTGAGGTATGCATCTACTTGTTTGGAGGTTTCTTTTCATCATCGGCCACTGCGCTAACACTTATCCAGTGACCCCTTTTTTTGGAATTTTCGGTCACTGCTGTTGCTATATGATACTGCTATTGGTTTTATATGTTTATATGTTACTACTGCTTATGTATATTTGTTGCTTATAAATTGTTGTTATTACTATGTGATTAATTTGGTAGTGTTAATATTGCTGTAGCATTGATGGAATCTTTGTTCCGATGTAGGGTTATCGTTTTTTGTTCCATTAAAGCAATAATGGTTGGAAATCATGGTGTTACTACTGATGATGATATCGTTGAACAATTAGGTTGCCGGTTTTACGTTCCATAGACGATGATGATTACAATGTTCGTAAAAATGGGACTCAGATGATCTGGGACGTATCCTGATGGGGTAAGTTTCCGGTTTGACAGTTATGGAGTCTTCGATTTCGGAATTCCCAACCCTCAATTTCTAAGCCCTTATTTGTTTACAAAAATATTTTTTAGTTTATGTTTTCTGACAACTTTCACAAAATTCGGTCATGTTTTTATTCCCTGATTTGGATAGTTTTGACACCACACTTTGATTTTTGACAAGTTTTGGCACATATGAAAATTTTAATGTGTACCCGTGGCACATTATGATTGATCAAATTTCCTTGCCAAAACTTTATCAATTATCAGTTAACAAGTTTTGAAACTACACTTTTATCCATAATACATAGGTATCAATTAGATGGATAAGCTTCGTTTGAAAGACTTGCATGGGTGTCTATTATGGGAATTCCTCTTCATCTGAATATGACTGAAGTGATCAAACAAATTGGTAATAGAATCGGAAAAGTGATGGAACTCCCCCAGTCTCTAACCTCTGAAGCTAATTTATCGAGATGCACCTGTGGAATACTTGTCGGGGATGGATGCCCGATCAATACTTCGATGACCCTTAAGTGGAAGGATAAATTGTTTAAAATATGGATTGTTGAAAGATCCATCGACTGGTGTCCGTTGCAGTCTGTTGGGATGCCCGGTAATGTATCTGGACCTGAAGGTATACTACCTGAAGCTATCGTTGGTGACGGTGGTCAGGTAGGGGCAATTGAAAGGTCACCGGTCGAAAGAGTTGAGGATGGGAGAGGCTTGCATGGGAAATCGGAGAATGTCTCAAAGCATGTTGAAGATCTTAATTTTCCCATGCAGATTAATGATGAGGTGAGTCCTTTTGAATCTACTTCGGTTCCTGCGTCATGTGTGGACCACAAAATGGCTGGACTTAAAAAAGATAGTAAAAAGGTTAAAAGGTTTTTTTCAAAGAAAAAGAATTACAAGAATAAAAAAGATTCTTTTATGGACTCTTGGGCCAATTTGCTTAAGGAACCCAACTCTAGGCCTAAAAAACGACAAAGAGAGGAAACATGTATTGGGCTTAATGAACTGGTTGATGCTCCCTGTGTGAGAGATAATTCGGGTCCTGGGCCTAATCTCGAGGGTCAAGATAATGAACCGTCTGCTCCATTTGGGGTTCATTCTTTGAGACCTAATTTTTCGAGGGAACACAATTTGGACTCTTCCCATACGGAAGAGATAATGGAGGAAGTCGAAGAAGGCGAGATCCAGGCTAATATCAATACTAATGTTGAGATGGTGCAAGAGGTTAAAGCTACGATGGTGATGGGTGACCTTGTAGGTGTTGATCTCCATGACGCCTCAGAGAAAGTTGAAGAGGCTATTGTTATTGAAGGTATTAATGTTGTTCCTTTATGAATTGCTTATCTATAAACATTAGAGGCTTGGGGGGAGTGGGAAACCGGGTTGGATTCAAGGTATTAAAAATAAAGAAAGAGTAAAATTTATTTCTTTTCAAGAAACTCAATGTCAGTCGGTTTCAGAGTCGCTAATTAGAAGTTATTGGGGTAATTCTAGTATGGAACGGGAGTGCGTGGAATCATCAGGATGGTCTGGTGGTCTCATTTGTATATGGGACTGTAGGTTTTTCAAGAAGATGGATATTTTTAAAGATTCAAATTTTATTGTTGTGAAAGGAAAAATTAAAGGGAGTGATGAGATTTTCTTTATGATGAATGTGTATGCACCACAAAAGTTGAGGGATAAAAAGATTTTATGGGAGAAAATTACTGATCTTAGGAAGGCTCATGAGGGTTTGTGGATGGTTATGGGAGATTTTAACGCAGTCAGAATTCCAGAAGATAGACAAGGGTCGATTTTCAACCCGTCGTGTGCAAGGGTGTTTAATAACTTCATCCATGAATCTGACTTGTATGAATATGAGATGAAAGGGAACCCTTTCACTTTCTTAAAGGAGGATTGTGGTCGATTTAAATTCAGTAAAATTGATATGATATTTGTTTGTAAAGAATTCTTAGATAATTGGCCGATGGCATGCTTAAGAGCGTTACCACGCTTTCTGTCTGATCATAATCCTCTCCTTCTAGCTGTTAAGGAGTTTAATTATGGACCAAAGCCGTTCCATTTTTTTAGCTCTTGGTTAGACAGGAAAGATTTTGATGATGTGGTTAAGGATAACTTGGAGTCATTTGTTTTTGTTGGGCCTGCTGATTGCAGATTGTTGTTGAAATTTAAACATTTGCGGTCAGACATCATTAAGTGGAGGAATGAAAATCAGATTAAGGAAGGTGAAGAATTGGATAAATGTAGGATTGAGCTCGAGGAAATCGATATGCTTATGGAGAGTAGAGATCTAGATGAAGATGAGTGTTGGATCAGAACGGAATGTCAAACCAGAATTATGGAAATTGAAGAAGCCAAGGCAAAAGATCTTAAACAACAGTCTCGTATTAAGTGGGCAATCAATGGAGATGAAAAGTCACGCTTCTTTCACGGTTTCATCAATAAAAGGAAAAATGTCAATGCAATTCTTGGTCTCTTAATTAATGATGAATGGGTGGAGAAACCTAATTTGGTCAAGAAGCAGGTTTATAATTTCTTTCGGGAGAAGTTCAAGGAAGAATGGGTGGACCGCCCCAAGATGGCCAATTGGACAGGCCCAACGCTCTCTAACGATGATGCTGCCAGCCTCGTGGTCGATGTTACTGCTGCTGAAATTAAAAAGGCCTTCTTTGACTACGGAGATGATAAAGCCCCTGGGCCTGATGGCTTTAATTTTAGATTCATCAAGCGTTATTGGGCGTTACTAGAAGCTGATTTAGTAAACCTTCTTAACGAATTTTGTGTCGCAGGTAACATTAATAGGGGATGTGGGTCTTCTTTCATTACACTCATCCCCAAAGTGAAAGATCCGGGAGACTTAAATAACTATAGACCTATTAATCTTGTGGGGATTATAAGCAAAACGATCTCCAAGGTCCTTGCAAGTAGACTCAAAAAGGTGATTGGCACGATCGTTTCTTCTAATCAAACTGCTTTTCTTAGTGAGAGGTGTATTGTCGATGGCCCACTACTCCTCAATGAAGTTATATCTTGGGCAAGGAAGAAGAATAGGAAGATGTTTATTTTGAAGATTGATTTTGCCAAAGCATACGACAACGTTAATTGGAGAAATTTAATTGATGTTGTAAAGAAGATGGGATTTCCGAAAAAGTGGTGTAAATGGGTGTATGGTATTTTGTCTTCTGCGAGATCCTCTGTGCTTGTAAATGGTTCCCCCACCTTTGAATTTCAATGTTACAAAGGAATGAGACAAGGTGATCCGCGAGCACCTTTCTTATTTATTATTGTTATGGAAGCATTGACGGTTATGTTTAATAAGGCCACCGAGGCGGGAGCGATTCATGGAGTCGAGATGGGGAATAATTGTCCTCCCCTTTCTCATATGCTATATGCTGATGATTGCGTGATCTTGGGGGAATGGGCTGAAGATAACCTCGTTAATGTGGCCAGGATTCTTCGGATTTTTAATTTGTGTTCTGGACTTAAAATTCACCTTGGTAAGTCGAACTTATATGGAGTTGGGGTTGATGATGCTGAGATTTCTAGTATGGCCGCCCGGATTAATTGTGGAGCGGGTTCTTTCCCATTTAAACACCTTGGTATTCCTATTGGGGCCAACATGAACAGAATTGTCAATTGGAACTTCTTATTTGATATTTTTGAAGCAAGATTAGCACGGTGGAAGGCGGTGAGCCTCTCTATGGCAGGTAGAATCACGTTGATCAAGTCAGTTATGGAGAGCCTCCCAACATATTACTTGTCTATTTTTAAGGCTCCTGTGAGTGTGTTGGAGGGGTTGGAGAAGATCATCAGAAAGTTCTTGTGGGGTGGTTCGGATTCAGTGAAGAAAATTCATTGGGTTTCGTGGGATAGGGTTGCCTCTCCTATTAATAAGGGAGGTTTGGGGCTGAGCAGATTGAAAGATGCTAATTCGGCCCTATTGGTGAAGTGGGTATGGAGGTACAAAAACGAGCCTAACAGTCTTTGGAGGAAAGTTATTGATGTTTTGCATAGTACCAAAAGAGGTTGGAGTGTGTTGCCGGTCAACAACTTTGTGACTGGTAATTGGAAAAACATTGTCAAAGAGGCTGCCTCGTTGAAGGTGGCCAACTTGGGAGTGTTCCAGAGAGTAAAAGGGGAAATTGGAGATGGCAGGGAGATCCGTTTTTGGCTGGACTGTTGGATATGCAAAGACCCTCTCAAGGTTAGGTTCCCTACTTTGTTTAGGTTTGATAAACAAAAGAAAGCTGTGGTTGCGGACATATTCGATGATGCTACGGGCAATTTCAATGGGCTGGGGTATTGGGTCAGTACATCTGTCTCTATGGTGGAGCAAAGTGAAAGGGAGGGATTATCCAGATTACTCCAAGACGTCAATTTACATGATAGGAAGGATAAATGGATGTGGGATGGTGGAAAAGATAAGGTGTTCACTGTGCGGGCGATGAAAGAGCTGCTGACCAGTAACAGAGACTTCAACGAAAGGTATATTTTTGACTGGTGTAAATGGGTACCGAAAAAGTATAATATCTTTATTTGGAGGGCGGTCATGGAACGTATACCCACCATGGCAGCTCTCCAAGTCCGTAACTGTAGGTTTGGTGACTCGAGCTGTGTGCTTTGTGGTGAAGATAATGAGACTGCCCAACATATTTTTTGTGAATGTGGGGTCGCAGCAGAGGTTTGGCAAGCTGTGAAGGAGTGGTGTCGAACAACCCCTTTCATGGTGTTTGAGATCAGAGACCTTATCGAATTTCAAGAGCAACCGGGGAAGAACAAGGTTGAGAAATTGGCTCTCAAAGGTATAATTTTCATCAGCTTCTGGTGTATCTGGAAGGCAAGGAACGAGAAGATTTTTGAGAACAAGTCTATTAATGGGTCGAGTATTGTTCTCAATATTAAGTCCTTGGGTTTTTTGTGGTTCAAGAAAAGATCTAAGTTTAAGTCTATTTCTTGGAGGGATTGGCTTTCTTTCAAGTTGGTGTAAATTTGTATCTGTAATTCTTTGTTGCCGACGATTTGTCAAGACTTTATTAATAAAAGTTACCTTTAAAAAATAAAAAATAAAAAACTAGAAATTGATTCATTTCTCTCTAAACACCTTTTATTTGGGTGTCATCAATATCCAATATCATATATGCCACATTTAAAAGAACAAAACAACTTAAAAGAAAGATTCATGTGTTTTGTTTGGTAGTACATGTCTTATAATTATAAAATCACCAAATTTGCCTTTTTAACTCAATTCATATTTTCTCAAAAAGAAAAAGAGAAAAACAATAAGTAGATATGTTTGCCATTAGCTATCCAATATCACTTCCATTTTTCTGCTCCAATTCCTCTCTACAATAAAAACAATTCCCATTTTTACAATTTTCATGCGTATTCTTATCAAAACAAAAATATAATTTTTTTTACAAAACATGGTGTCATTTGCAGTCAAAATCTTGATTTAAAAAAGCCACATTTTCCAGAGTAACTGAAAAAGTCCAATAGCCAGTAACAGCAGCTTATTGGGTAATTTAAATTTCAAATCTCAGGTAAGTTCAAAAAGCTCAAAACTTTATCATTATTTGCTGTTTTCTGCTTCTGCATTTATGTGGATTTTGTGAAATATTGCAAGAAAATTGAAAGTATTTAATTGGGTATATGAGTTTATGCATTTTTCTTTGTATGATAATGTAATATGCTATATTGCTATTTTTTGTGTTTTTTCTTATTGGGTTATTGAGAAATTGTGTAAAGTTTCTAATTTTCTTTTTTACAAGTGAATCCCTATCTGTATAATTTATATTGCATGACCATATGTTATGATTATATGTGTATTTTTCTGAGCCTGATTTTGTTGGCTTTCTAATTTGCTATTGTTATAGTTATGTTTGGATTTTGACTTAAAAAAGCATGTTTGATATTGACATTTTTTTTTATAGAATTGTATGGTCCAAACTCCAAAGGTTAGGATTTGAAGATAGAGACATTTTGGTTATATACAATAAGTTTCATAAGGTTAAACTTGTGTTTTTTTTTTTTTTTTTGGTTTTTAAGTTAAGAACCAATCAGGGTTTGTATTTGAGCAAGATTTGGTACTTTTGTGTTTTAAGGATTGTATGCCAAATTTTGCCCAAAAAGAATGTGGGAATCTGCTTTCATGACAGAAAGGGAATGGGTGTGTAATTGTCAAGATTTTGGTATACAGTGCATTTTAGCAACTTTTTTGTATTCAGATTAGCACAAGTATTCAAAAAGATATATTCTTGACTGCTCTTTAGTATTTTTCTTTAGAATTAAGTAATATAAAACTATTAACATGAACTGATTCTCGTTGTCTCCTTGCTTTAATCAAGAGCTCTTGATTCTATCAATCTCTTTGTTTATAAACTTCAAAATCAATTATGAACTGTTATCTGACTGAACCCGAGATACCACATAGGCACATACTAGAACTGTGAATAATCAATGGGGGTAATTAAATGTGAATATTTAGAGCAATCCAATACTTGGAGAGAAACGTGCTCTTTATAGGTGCTTCTACATTTACGTTCATAATTGTTTACTCTGAGATGGCAAAATGGATGGGTCAGGTGCGGTGGGCAGCGGGTGATCAAAGTGGGTCTGGTTGGGTTCTTGGAAATCGGAATGCTTGTGTCCAGATTGTTCTGTTTTGAAGAATTAGTCCAATGTGATTACAAATATCTATTATTTGAACAATAGTCTTTTTTTAATAGATTTATTGTAGAGGCTTCAAACATATTAAACGACTTTCCACTTGTTTAACCTATTTATTTTTCAGTTGGCTTCTAGGATGCTAGAGAAAAAAAGTAACTTAATTATCTACTTTGTAAGTAAATGGGTTTAAATAACTACATCCACTTCATTATCTAGATCTTATTATTATGACATTTTCAGAAAATCAAAATTATAATACTCCATTGTGACTTCTAGCAGCAAAAAATAGCTTAATGCACATTAGATACCCCTCAAATGTTACCAATAACCATTTGTCTAATGATCTACAAAACATCATTAATTTTATTGATTATTTGTAGATTTTATTAGAGAAAAACCCTTTTAAATGGAAACACTGTCTTCATCTTCTTCAATGCCGTTTCCAAGAGAACCAGCCAATTATGATGAAATTGCAATGCATCAAAGCTTGCTATTTTCAGACAGTCTTAAGGTACTTTCTTACCCTTTTGCTCTTGTTCTTCAATTATTATATATAAAAGAAACCATTTATATTAAACTTGTTGCATTTCTTTTCAGGATTTAAAGAATCTAAGAAAGCAATTGTACTCAGCTGCTGAATACTTTGAGTTATCATATACCAACGACGGTCAAAAGCAAATGTGAGTAGATTGTGCAGGTTAATTCGCCTCTTTGACATTTGTAAGAAAGCCCATATTATGTTAAATACCACAATTAGAGGTGAGAAAAGGGTGGGTAAGTCAGTGGGTTGGGGAATAACCATCTTTTGGTACTGGCTGAAATGGCTTGCATAGGACAGAAAACTTATTGTATAAGGTTTTAATATAGTTCAGTAATAATTCAATTCGTTATGCTTAACAAAGATACACTTGCACACTTAGAAGGACTTCCAGGTTATTTTGACCCATTGGAGATAAAAATCTAACCTGCATTAATCAATTTATAAGTGAGTGAGTCAAAACGGCCACCTCTAACAATAAATAATAGGTTTGAGCTCAAAAGTAAACATGTACTCTTATCTTTTTCTTGGGGTCAGGCTATAATTAGTCCTTAACAAGGTAATCCATAAGTTCAATCGTGACATTGTCATTTATACAGAATTTCTTATAAATTGGTTCACAGAGTGGTCGACACATTAAAAGATTATGCCATCAAGGCTTTAGTCAATACAGTTGACCATTTGGGAGCTGTTTCTTACAAAGTTAATAATCTAATTGACGAAAAGATTGAAGAAGTTTCTGGAACAGAGATTCAGGTATCATGCATTGAACAGGTACCCTTTGATCTCTTCGTATTAGGTTGATATTGCACTATCTCACTATTGTTACATATACCATGGATCTTTCTTAAAAGCTTGGGGAAAGAATTAGAATTAGAATCATGTAGCGATAACAATTTTTGAAACATGTATAAATTTAGCTGCAAATTGGTGATACTTGAAATGGTAAAACATTGAGATGTAATATGGGGCGGTTGTATCAAAAAGGACCGGGTTGTCCAGCAATTACTCTTCTGTTTATTTAATGTATTTATAAATAAGTATTCGAGTCAAATACAAGTACAATACAAATATAATATAAAATATTCTGAAGAAAGCAATTTACTGGTTGTATGCATTAAGGTACACTTTCGGAGACCTTCTACCTGTTTAACCTATTTGACCGTATACGAATATAACATAACCCAATATTGACCCATTCTTAACTCTAAAGTAAATGGGTCGAATTCCCCATCTTTATAAAATAGTAAAGCTCTTTGCTGTAAATGTGATTTTCTGAAGCATACGCTTAAGAAAAGCATAGTTTTTTCGTTTGGACCAATTTTGATTTTATATCTTTGATGTTGCAGCGACTAAGAACATGCCAGGGGTATTTTGATCATGAAGGCGTTTCCCAACAGTCATTGCTAATAAATATTCCCCAGTACCATAAGAGATACATCTTGCCTGGTACTCTTGACTAGATAGTTATTCCAATGTTTAATTTTTATGTCTTGGATACCCTTTGAGAATGACAAGTTAAAGATTTTTGTGGACCCACATATGTAAATATTGACTTGAAAACTTTCTAGAAATGAAAATGTTACAATACCCACAGGTGGGAGTACTTTTTTTGTGTGTCAGTTTCATTTCCATTCATCTTGTAGTTATTGTGATATTTTCTGATTGATCTTCAGCTGATGAGATGATGCAAGAAAGCACCACCACTATATTAAAACACCAAGAATGCATAGCGGATGATGAAGATGATCTGCATGAACAAAATATTGGTAACGATTCACAATTATTGTTTTGATGATTCCAATTTTGAAACATTTGCTTGAAAACGGGTTTAATGGGCTGAAATACCTAATACGCCTAAAGAGTTCTTTAAGTGTTTTTAATCTCTTAAACCAATTTATTCAAAGATACGAGATTTCGAATGTATAGCTTAATTATCGTTTATAATACATGAACTATTTATGAATTTGAAAATGGATAAAATGAAATGTTAGTTGGTTAACCTAGCTTGTCCTAATGCATTCCCAACCTGTGTGGCCCATCTGTAGCCACCTGTGATTTACATTTTTTGTTATGACCTATGTTGATGGTGCCATGGCAGTTTATAGTTTTCATTGATTTTTGTTTTGGACTCACAGAAGTCGATCAAGCTATGACCAGTAATAAGCCCACAACTTTAGTCAGGTAAAGCTAAAAATAACAACATTGTGTGCATTTGATGGGTATTCTGTTGTCACCATTTTATCAAATTTGCAGAAAAGAACGATCTCCATCTCCTTCTCCACGGACATCCCAACAACCAGAGTTGTTTTCCTTTGCTGGCACAGTTAGAAGAAAAGATATCGGTTAGTATATCCACTTTTTAAGTTCTCTTGATGTGTGTGACGTGTTTCTTAGAGGGGGCAAAATGGGTGGGCTGCATGTTTTGGGTAATGGGTAAAAAAAGGGTTGTGTCAAATTGTGTACTTTATAAAGTATGGGTGTGGTTTTGACTCATAAGCATTTTTTACTCATATTTTTTATTAATTAATTTAAATGTGATTACAGAAACTGTATAATTTTAATAACAAGTTCATTTTTTTATTAAGTCGGTTTTAGGATTTTGTATGCATTAAATGATTAAAATGTATTTTGGTCGAGTTTCAACCCATTTGACCCATCTTATCCACTTGATTTGATCTATTTGAGATTACACGAAACCGTTACCAAGTTATCAACTGATATACAAGTATATGGGCAGAAATTGCTACATGTGGTATTTCTCGTTTGTTTATTTTGATCTGCATACTCATTTACTTGTATTTGATTTTTCTATTTATTTATTCTGATGTTTCAGAGAAGAGACCAGCTTCACCACAGAGATTTCCTCTAGTGCATGCTGGATCTTTTCCGAGCAGGCCAACCACTCCAAACTCAAGAACGAATTCAAGATCTACCAGTCCGAATCTCAGATGGCCTACAAACCCAAGCTCAATCACACGACAACAGGTAAATAACATTAAATTATTCTTTTGTTTGTAAGGATTTACCATGCAGTTTCACCCATTTGGTTCATATTCCTAATCACACCATCTTGCATGTAAAAATGCTCATATTCCGTATTTTGAAAGATTCCCGATTAATCTACCTATTTGCCGGTTATCTTCGTTTACAAGCTAAAAACTAAATTGATGTTAGTACCAACCACCCAGACGTGGTGCACACAATCTGTAATATCATAAGCATGCTTTATTCATGTGTATAATGGCTCCACCATATAACAACCACCCAGACGTTGTTAGTAAACATATATGAACAAGTATTACTTGGCTAAATGTCATCTTTTAAACCAAGTTTGTATCTAAAAGCATATAGGGGATAAACTGGTGCCTGGTGGGTTGGGCAGGTCGAATAATATGCCAAAATGGGTTTGGGTTTTAGTGCTGGTTGATGTGGGTCAGGTTGACCAACACATATTTTTCCACTTTCATAAATATATATAATTTATGTGTGAAATAATCAAATTTATGCCTCTTCAACTCAAATCAACCCGTTTATAAGCGTAAGTGATTGAAATTGTCACCCACTCACTTCTACAAGAAAAGCACAAATTCAATCTTCAACGATGCATTGCTTTTTTCTGTTACCGTCTAATCTCATCTTACAATCTCCTTTTGTTTTGAGTTGACTAATTGCTTCATCTAATGATTCATGTGCAGCATCAAGAGCCTAGGAAATCTGTATCAAAGGAAAGGAATGGTGATCGAGAGATTTGTAAAGAAGCTGACCAGATTCCAAGCAAAAGCAAACGTCTCCTCAAGGCACTGCTCAGTAGACGAAAGTCAAAGAAAGATGAAATGCTTTACACTTACTTGGATGAATACTAGGTGAAAATTGCTTCTTGAATGTAGCTACATATGTGAGACTGTGAGAGCAAGAGGCCCTTTACATCTCTTAGTCTGCCCGATAATTCATGTGTATGTTCTTGTAAGGTTTAATAGCTGCATTATGCACCTCACCTATTATGCATCTCACCTTTGAAAATGGAGATCCGTAGATGTGATTATTAGAAGGAATAGGCATATAGATATATATCCTTAGGTAATTGAAGGTTAATGTATTTTGTGGCATTATATTATAATATCAAATCATTGAAATGCAGCAGTTCCAATATTCTGTCATTTCGTTTGCCTTATTTTTGCGGCAACCTTCTTTCTAGGTAGACTTGCTACCTTGCTTGTATTGTTGCAAACTTTTAGGTTGACCACCGATAAGCGATATATCGAAGATATATCAGGGATATATCGGATTTATCAGGGATATATCGGGAATATATCATTTCGGTAGACCACCGATAAGCGCTATATCGTAGATATATCGGCCGAGATAACCGAGATTTACAACCATGATAATTGATAAAGAATGGGTTTTAAAAAGTCTTAGAATTCTATCTCAGACATCCATTTAATTAAAGACTTAAAGTAGTAGTAGGATAATATACTGTTAAAAGAAAAACTTATTTTAAAGGTGGCACATCTTTACCACGTTTGGTTATATTTTGTAGTTCGACGCCTTCTCAAAAGCCGTCAAAACTCATACTGTCAATATTGTGTATATTGCTTGTGATGCCAACCCATGTTAGCGATTTTTAATTGTTTTAATATTTACACAATCCAAAACTAGTCTTCGAAAACAAAAGAATAAATAAAAATAAAATAAAGAAATAAAATAAAAATACAAAAATGTTCACGAAGGCTATGTGCAAGCAAAGTCTAGCAATAACAAAATTATCACTTCATGTTGAAAACAAGATGCCTCTGCAGAAACATGCAATACGTATGCAAGTACAATAGAAAGTCCAATTTTACAAATGTTAAACATGATATGGTTCCATGCCTATGCCAAATTCTTCTATTGTTTTTGTCGCAAGTGTAAGCACATCCACAAATGCACTATAAGATGCACGAAGAAATCTAGCTTCAACTGCTTCAAAATGCCTGTAATATCAAATTGATGGAATTAAAAATAAACAATTTGCAGATGTTTTTTTCTTGAAATTCAGTGACACAAATCTCAACTTTGTATCATAACAGAGATGAATTTGAACTCACACTAAAAGTTTTCCATTAGATACAGACATCAATCGTCTGACTTTATCTGGCTGCAGCTGCAATTGGGAACATAAAAGTAGTAAGAATAAGCAAAGGTTGTGAACCCTAAGCCTAGACGGTCTAAATAAACGTTACTTTTTTAAAGCGGGCCAAAACGGATAGGTTTACACCTTCGTTTTTCTTAAGACTTGCAAATAATTAACGTCTCAAATACGATGAATAACTATTTTATTAACATGAATAATCAACATTTGGAATAAAACAATTTAGAATTTAGAAGGTTTTTGCATTCTGAATACATCTAGGGTCAGTTTCAACCCATATTCATTTTAATTAACTTTGTTTACCCACTTCACCAATTAGGGGGTAATTATGACTGGAATAGCACCCTTTATTTGCAAACAAATCAAAGTTTGGCACCCCTATAGAGAAGCACTACCTCCTTGTCAACAGCCAGTGCCGAATATATGATGTAAGCCTTTTCTTCAGACTTGTAATCTACTTCTAAATCACTGCCGAATGTATCAAATAATAAGATGAACAGAAAGTTGGTATGCTCGATGTTTATGTTGAACTATATAGTATATATCTTAATTCACAAATCCAAGAAACAAGTTTGACATATTTAACAGATACTATGCATGGTTCCTTAACGTCACACAACAATCCAGTCATATATATACAACATACGAAAACATACCTAAACAATGGTTCCGTGTATGATCATAATTGGCCTAGTTTTGAGAAGCAGAAAAGGTATATACAATATACGTCTTGGAATGTTAGTGTATACTAATTCCTAAGTCACGTAAAGCATTTAATTTTACCAAACAAATTCTCATTCTCCTCAACAATCAGAACATACATTAACAAGTACTAATACAAAGAATTTGACATAACTCTAGACCCTTTATCAAACCAAAAGGTTGAACATCTTACTAAAACCTTACTAGAAGTAAATTGGGGCTATCTATCAAAGATATCGATCTATATATATATTGTCCCAAATGTAACAACTTACAAAGTCCTATCCGTTTTTGCCCCAAAATTACGTCAACATGTTTACAACGACTTGCACGCAGGCATGTAATCAAGTGGTTACATAATGACTCGAATGGCATACCAAGACAAAGAGACAACGAGACCGTCGTCCCAAAACGAAAAGCACATCGATACGCAACTAAACAGCATAAGGGATAAGAGCCAGGCCATGATAAAAGCTCAAAATAGCATCAAATTTTTCGGGCTTTACAGTAAAGAAAATTAGATGGAATTATTGATATAGAGAAGATAGTCAGATAACTGACCAGCTGAAGTCCCATTGAGTGACAACATCATCCATCTTTAACTCTGGAAGCTGCAATACAACAGTGGCATTTCATCAAACAGGTTAAGTGCGTCACTTAATAATGATAATAATAATACAGTCTCAAAAGGAAACTTAAGAGGGAAAATGAGTAAGCAACCAGTTACTGAGGGAAACAAAGTAAAAGGTAAAAAAAAAAAAAAGTGGATTGCTTACTGGTGGAGATGACGACTCTGAAGATAAATTACCGGCAGACCTGATATTGTACCGGCTTACCGCCTTGCTAATGTATATACGTTAGTTATGTAAAATAACTATTATCCTAACACTACTGTATGTACTTTGTTTTCTTAATTAGGAAAAAAATAAAATCCAAATATTTTAAAATATCTTTGGTTTTTTTTTATTTTAAAATTTCTATAAAGATTAAAAAGAAATTGATATGATTTGAAAAAATTTTATAATTATTTTTGTTTTAAAAATATTTTTCTCATATTTTGAATGATTTAAAAAAATTATATTTCATCTATTCTCATTTTTTTTTCTTTTGAAATAAAACTCATAAATATTAATTCGAGCATGAAACTTTTAATTGGTCAAGTTAGGATTGCATAAGTTCAACTTAAACAACCTACAAAGTTGAACTTGTCATCGAAAAACTCGACTTGATTGTAGCCGGCTATTATTGTATTTGAACATGTGAAGGACCTTACCAGACATTTTTCTTTTGAGCTATAACGATTCAAACTAGTTCAAACTCGTTTGAACCGAGTTTAAACATTGTAGTTTTTTTTTTTAATTTAGCCAAGATAAATCATTAAAAATTGTTCGATCAATTTTACAAGGCGATCTTATATATTTTTACAAAAACGTGCTTAATTATTTTCACTTCAAATGGGTTAGACAATAGTCATGCTACCATTAATCGAGTTTGATTCGAACCCGATCACCTCTTTAATTAGGTCCACTGTGTGAGTGTGTGTTATAATCAGAACATGAATGAAAGAAAAAAGATACAAACAAATAAGTATAGTATAAGTCCATATTAAATCGTATTCTTGTTAGTACATCGAAGTTTTGTTTTGCTTGTTAGTCACCAACTTTATTGTGTTAGTGAATCAGATGAAATGAAAGGACTACACGTTGAGGAAAATGAAAGCAATGACAAATATGGGGCTTAGGCATAGGACGAAGTGGACGACCAGCCGAGGTCTGATTTTTTCTTAAAGAGGCCCGTTTTTTTTTATGCATTTATATAAAAATATATGTTATTAGTTAAGTCCGTTACAAATTTTAATAATTATCCAAAAATTAACCAATAATACTTAACAAAAAAAAAAAAACTCACATACCAATTTGTTATAATATTTATCATCGTTTTATATCTTAGTTTATATAATTATAGTTATTGCACCTAACATCTAGGGCCTCTTTTCTTTTCGCGGCCGAGATTTATAATTCCTCAAAGACGGCACTAATGACAAACTAACAACCATGGATTTATTCCAAGCTACGTAATAACGACAGCGGTGATATATCACTATTTTCTAGCCATAGGTAATTAGACATATTTTTCATATCATTATACAATACACATCTTATAATATGAAATATTCTCGACTTTCTCCAAGGATAGGGTATCTATAGAGGCGAATCCAAAAATTTTGTATGTGGGGCACAATAACAAAGATGGTAAAACGAATAAGATAAGTTCTGCGTAAAAAAAAAAAGAAATTTTAGTTATTTAGGTACAGTACCTAAATATATCCACATCTAAAGTTTTTTTCGAGTTTAAGATGTTATGGAACATGTATCGAATTGTGTATGGTCATGTAAATAAATTATACGAGTAGCTACTCACTTTTAGTGTGTATAGTTCTTATGTTGGAATAAACATGGTTTGATTCAAGGTAAAATACTCACCAGATGATCCTGTGGAACCTGTAAAAGCATTAAACATGTTTGTCATTGATTTCGGGTTCCCAAAATAAGGTGATTGAGTTAGGATGAGATGGGTAATTCGGCTGTGATGTTATGCACGAATTCGAGAGGAGTAAACACACGAATTTGTGTGGGATTATGTGTGTGTGATTCACCTTAACTTAGGGTTAATTACCCTCTATTTATAATGAGAGTAATTACACTTACCACCCTTTAGTAATTACACATTCAACCCCTGTGGTGTTTAATGTGTATACCATTAGTCATCTTATTTACAATCACCTAATGAGAAACCCTATTCTACGTCTCTAAGAGTAAATACGCTCATCATTTATTTACCTAGACATAGGGATTTCATTATGGTCAATTATCATATCAGGAATGATACATGATCAGTGACAGTCACACTAACGTGGTTCCAACATCTTATGCACATAACTTGATTGATTTATTTTTGTACAGTACCTAAATTGTCTTTTTTTTAGAACATTCAGTCAGCATACGACATCAAGGAAACTTCACCGTATAATGATAAAATTTTGCACGTATACTAAATAACGGGATGTCGACTATGAGCCATTATAAATAGTACTAAAAGAGGAAAATCTTAATGTTTGTCATCTCTAAAAATCGAATTCAAACCTAAGGTAAATCGGGAGTGACTTTGATTAGCTGGGGTAACCTTAATAGATTGAATATACGTATCATCATGTTGTTAGAATTTAGATCAATGTTAGTCACACAAATCATTCCCTAACAGAAACAATGCCAAAATTGCATGTTTAATGAATTAATGATAAAAGGTAACCAAACTAAAGTATGTGATTTCTAACACGTTATTTTAGCTTTGGTAACCAAATTTTACACGCCTCTCCACAACATACTGTATTAAATATGGCTAGCTCGTGCTACATACATCTTTTTTTCCCCTCCAAATATTATCATGTGGTTTTATGGCTTCTAAATGTAATAAGAAAAACTTGAACTAGAGTCATTGGGTGTTTGAAACAAAAAACGTGTTTGCTGATAATAACCTAAAAGAGTAAAAGGCACTGTATAATTAGAATAATTCATGTGATAGCAAATCATAATTAGAATAATTGATGAGAGAGCAAATGAAATCAGCTTAGCTGCTAGATGTATTTTTTTTTTTTTATAAATTTTGGGTTCAACTATTTGGATTTCTCTGAATTACCTATAATGATTCATGGTCTCTATTCCGTAGTTTAAAATACATAAAAGAATTTCGCCGTGATGAGATTTATCCTAATATCAAATACTTGTAAAAAACTATATATTCACGTGCTCTTTAAATAATTTATTTAATGGGTTTCTTCTTTAGATATGCCAGGAGCCTAGCCTCACCTCAACTTGAGGTGGATTTTAGGATAAAATTATCTACTTTGTCTATTTCATGTCCATAAGTATCATAATTATAATTGCTTACAAAAATTTAAATGAATTAATTTTTAATAATATATAAAATAACTTAAATTATATATAGAGATGTCAAATGACAATTTATTAAAAAAATATACAAATGATCGAATTGTGAGTAGCGATCTGCCGATCTTAAAAGCATTTTTACAATATCTTTTGCATAAAAATAACTTAGAAATACATTTTCGGATATATGAATTATCCAAAATTTTAAGAAATCTCTTACTGAATTCAAATATGAAATACAATATCCGATTCTATGGATGAATTCGAACCAAACTTTTATATACCGAAATTAAATACTACAAATATTTTGAACACCTGTGCATAAAGTGACTATATTATCATCTTCACATGCATATTATATATTAATATTTTATTTCTATATTATTTACATTAAGAAATTGTTGACTAATTCGGTTCCATTTAAAAACAATGGATTTAAAGTAAGAAGCTGTAGCTGGACTGCTCGACTAATATATATTAAAAAGAAAAAGGCTAAATATGTCTAATTATAAGCTGGACTAATATTTATTAGCCTATATATGTCTATTTTGAATTGTACTTCTCATCCTAGCTCGGTGGTTGAGCACCAGCTTTATATACTGTAGGTCTCGAATTCGAGACATGAGAAGGACATAAAAAAAGAATTTCACAATAAAATCCTTCAGTGAAGCAGTTTTGAGTCTTATAGATGGGCAATGTTTTATCACAATTAAATATCGGTTAAGAAAACGTAAACTAGATCCCGCTAATGATCCACACCTTTTAAAAAAAATATATCATATATTATATATATACTAAATATCTATGTAAACGTACAAGTACTTTATGCATAGAATGTACAAGCTTTTAAAGCACATACTAATTTTAACTAAATTTCGTTTTAACCTCCTAAATTTTAACCAAATTTCGTTTTAACCCCCTAAAATGAGTAACATTTATCCCACATCAAAGTTTTTGTTTTCATTTTCGTGACACTAAACTTTTAGGTTCTCATGTTTTCATCAAACAACTTTCACACAAAATTAGAAATTTAAAATTAGTAAGTAAATTAGAAATTTTTTAACACAGGAAGTGGGTGGACTAGCCTTTTCATGGTTAAAATCAATAAGTAAATTAGAAATTTAAAACGAACACTTAACGTCAAAATTCTGTCAGAATTGAGCTATAAATTTATAGAGATCAAAACTCGCAAGAGATATTTTGAAAACCAAACAAAGATTGCATGTCAGTACAATATAAAGGGCTTTAATGACTTCTAAAACAAACCAAACACGATAAATTAACGATGGAAGAAACCAGTTAAGTATATGTCCACAATAGTCATATAGGTGGTGGTCACAAATTTCTTTCAAATTATATACATCCTCTTAAAGAATTCGATAATTCATTTTACCACTTTATGTTTATTTATTTATTTAGGTTTAAAACTTTATGACTTAACAATTATCTATTTATAATCAATAGGATTAATTCAAGTCATTAGATTCATTTGGAAAAAAAAGAAAGGCGTACAACAAAACTCATTTCAAGTCATATTAGTCATAAGCAACGTGTCAATCCCTAATACCTTATATTAACATACTTCCATATCTAGCGAACTTAACTTTAGTTGGTCTAATATATAATCGTAATAATGCTGCAGTCATTATTATGATTATATATTAAAACACCTAAAGTTAACTATGCTAAATACTTCCATATGCTACTATAAAACAACCTAAATCACATATAATCGGTCACATTCTACGGTTTAAGTTTAGGTACTCTTTCCGGTCACGATTAAAATCCTAGATCCCTTATACCACGGCTCTGATATCACTTGTAACGCCCCACAATTTAAATTTTTCTTAAAAAAAGACAATACTTAAAATTCAAGATATATATCATCATTAGAAAGGTTCTATTAAATATATACGTAAAAATGAGTCAATATTTAATTGTTGTGGGCGTACATGAATACCAAAATCACAAGGTATGAGGGATCACTAACCCATAATGACAAATACATTTTAAGATGTCACCACCTCCAAAGCACCTTTACACATCAATCCTCTTAGTGTCTCGGTCTCCATGGTTGCCTATAAAAATAGGAACAACTAAACAATAAGCACCACGGCTTAGTGAGTACACCCATATACATATACATATATCATGACCAACACATCAATAGCCTTAGGAACATAATGCCAATCCGGTCTTACATAATGTTTCTAAGCAAATCAACCAATAGCATATGGATCTATACCAGTGCCACTAAGTACATTGGGTCGTCACTTGTCACCCGATAACGTGGTCTCTACTCATCATCAAGCCATCAACATCATAAGCTAACATGAATTAACGCATACCGGTCTCGCATAATTCATGTTAAACCTCATGTTACAAATATATGTAAATCAATGTACTCACTTTTGCTCCGGCACAATTTATCCATATGTCAATATTCGTATATGTATACCTATCAATTTAATCAATTACAATATCATTAACATCACTAGATTACTTGAAACAATACAATGAAACCCCATCAAATTCAAGTGTTTGGCTCACCGTTCTCAAACTTCTCATTTGATCATTACTTTCTTACCATTCTTTTACCACAATTGGCCTTATTGAGCCAATCTTAATTATATTGGTTATAAATCATAATAATATTTCTGTCAAAAACTATTGTGGAATTAATTTACAATATGTTATTTATAGTTTATCTAAGTAACATTCTTCTATCATTTTTCACAAATAAAATCTTAGGTTCAATTATGTTATTACTATACTTTAAATCTTCATTTATAATAATAAAAATAGCCTTAATAAATGATAATTTAAGTTAACTTTACCTCAAGCTCAAATACAAACTAGACCAATACCCGGTCGTTGACCGGGTTATGAAATTGACCTAAAAACAACTGATTTGACATACTTAATCAAAACCAATCCACTTAAAAGCATACTTGACTAACCAACTTATCTTACTTATCAACCCGCTAACTTATAATTTAATCAACTTATTTTACTTATCAACCCGCTAACCTATAACTTGTCCAACTCTGTAAACCCGGGTCAATCACGAGTTGAACTTTTGAACATGAAACTTTTAATGTTTAGAGTTAGATCAGAGAGTGCAACATGTCAACATAACTGAGTCGTGCTTATATATTATATATTATCGTAATTAAAAAGTCAATATAACAACAAATGGTAATGTAAAAACAATACAAATAAAAATTCAACTTTGTAGTAAAAAAAGGTAATTGTATGGAAATCATCTAATGTACCATTTGGTATCCACTAATCCTCCAGTCAGGCTAGTGTCCAGATGATTCTCAGTCACTTAATAATCCTTTGATTATCTCAAATTTGACCTCCCCTGTAAAGTGGTGGCTAGTGGCTACTGGACTATTACCCAAAGGTTTTCAACTTTGTAGTATGATACACCTTAAACTCTCTATGTTACACAACCCTCACGGATGCCAGCAGCCAAAAACCGTCACTTACTTTTTAAATTCATGTCCTTACGATAACATTTAAAAAATATTTGGATGCCATGTATTACACGAGCACACTTCTAATCTATGTAAAAACTCTAACATCTAGTTATTTTTGAATCTATGATTACAAAATTTTGCATGTAATGGGCTCCCTTTGGGGGTACCAGCGGTGTAAGGCATTTCGAACCCTAAACATACTGCCTGTTTGGATATCACTGCTCAACTCGATGGAACGACCTTCCCATCCGCCGTTCAAAAAAAAAAATCTATCATATTCTTTCTTATAGTATTTTTTTTTCTTAAAAATTATAAATTTGGTGTGAGAGTTTATAAGTTTACCATTTACCAAATTAACTAAAATATAAAACTTCCATTAATTTGAAACTAATCGATCAAAAATGTGAAAATATCAAACATTATTCATCATATATAATTCAAAATTAATTAAATTTTTTCCCCCATTGGGTATTTGAAATAGGCATTTCTACTTCGAGTGAGCTCTCTAGCGCGGACACGGTTAAGACAACGTATGCTAGACCTCTCGCTGTCGAATCATGACACGAAATATTCAAGAGAAATTCACCTTTCAAATAAAAAATTTTTTTATCTACTGTAGTGTAAAAATAACTAATTAAAGTATGTTGTTATACATAAACACTCTTATCATTGTCGTATGATTTGATTTTTTTAGTGTACTATGTACTTAAATTTTTTAAAGCAATTAGTTGGTATGTTTAATACAATTGAAAAGTTATCATGTTTATATCTTTTGACTTTTATAATTTTAGAAATTTGACTTTGAATTTTAAAGGCCAAGATTTAAAGGATTGTGAATTTTAATGGTTAGGATTAAAAGTTAGCTTTATTTTTTTCTCTATGCTATGGTAGCTATATATATATATATATATATATATAATAAACGTAAGGATTTGTAGCACTTTGACTCCATTTTTCTTTCATTTGAAATTCGTCCATGCACATGCACACAATTGGATCTCGATAGTTACAGTAAGAATATTGTTATCATTCCTTTTTCCATTAATAGAATTTCTTGATATCTTGCTATATGAGAATAATTTGTAGTGAAAAGAACCAAGATGGGATCGTTAAATGACGATGAGGAACAAAGTAGAGGAGATAAGAATAAAGATTTTGTATTAGGACTAATTTGGATATCAATTGCTTATATGTCATATATATATGCAAGCCACGTTTATTACACCCCAAATTTATATTTATGTTTATTTATCTAGTCACTAGCTAATAAACCCGAGTTTAACTCGGGTATATTAATTAAAAAATTTTTTAAAATGTAAAGATAACTATATATGACATAATAAATATATTAAAATCTTTTTAAGAAAAATTATGAACATGCCACATAATATTTTTTTTTCTACAAATATACTAAATTAGTTAACATAATATATATATATATATATACTATATTATAAAGCAGATTCCTTCTAGATTTTCAATATTGAGTTGAAATTTTCAATATTGATTTTAAATACATCCCCAAAATACCCCTCTCATATTCTATATTTATCTAAAATAACCATAGTACCTTTTCTCTCTCCTCAAATCTCAACCAATCATCTTTTTTCTCTCTCCTCCATAAATCATTTATCCTCCAATTCATTCAAAATCTTTTATCTCAAAAATTATACATCGATAAATTGTATGGGTGTTCTTAAAATTTCATGCTCTTTCATTAGAGATGTCATTCAATATACTTTCGACGAATTTTTAAATCCGAGGCCGGAGGCCGTAGGCATTTGACTATCACACTCTCTGACCTAATTATCACCTCCACCATCTCACCGCCGCAACGCGCGGGTACTTACTCTCGTATATATATATATATATATATATATATATATATATATATATATATATATATATATATATATAAGTACCTATTGCATTAATAAAAATAATAAAATACATTTTAAATTTAAATAGAAATTTAAAATAAACATTTAATGGATTATTTATTTTTAAAAATGTTCAATAGTAAATATGACATCATAAATAAATTAAAATCTTTTTAAGAAAAAACTATGGACATGCCACATAATATTTTTTTCTAAAAATAGTTTTAAAAGATAATCCTTTTTTATTATATAATAGGTCTTTTACTCGCACGATGTGCGAATATTTTTTAAAGCAGTATAATAATAAACTATATTATGAAACATGAAAAATATAGTGATCTCTAATCCTTGGATGATAGATTATGTAATGTGAACTCCATGCATAATGTTTTAACATACAAATAGACTTAAATTCAGGTTGAAATTTGGCATTGAGGACTTTGGCTATACTTTAAAAAATTGTTATAGTTGGTCGAATACCCGCAACATACAATTAGGTCAACAAAACAAAACAATGAAGTGTAATGTAGACCTACATGTAAAGTTGAAACACGCGAATTCGATTTATTGGAGTGCCTAGAGTATATGATCAAGAATTAGGTGAAGATGTCTGGACTCTGAACCAACCTATTTTGATACATCTATTATCGTCTATTAGTTCATATAGAGTATATTAATTCCACATCATGATGATTGAATCTTTTGACTACATAGAGCTTGATGATGAATGTTTAACTATTTTTTAAATAGCAATTATATATATACACAAAATAAAGCTTAAAAAATACCCTTTTTATAGAATTACTAATGTGATTAGATTATATTACCATTTATCCTAAATACATACAAATGGAATCAATAACAAATGAATTTGTAATCGTACGTACAATTCTAACAAATATAAGGATTTAGTAATATAGAATTTGTAATCGTACATACAAAGTGACGATTTTATTAAAAATAAAAATAAAAATAAATAACAACAACAACAACAACAATAATAATAAAGGGTATGTAAGAATTTGTGTATTTGTAATATTCATGCCAAATTAATGTTGATCAATCCCATAAATATATTGTTTTTCATATACGATATATCCAATTTTATTGTTTCTATATTCTAAAATATACTATATTTTCTATAAAAAAGATTGATAATTTAAAAAATACATGAAAATGCCATATAGGATAAATCTTATGTGGCAATATTTAAGCATAGCTTTGATTTAGGGAGGATGACTTAAAAGGCTAGGATTCCTACTATTTTAATATTTATATAGATAAAGAAGATTTTATTTGTCAAAAATCCACATTAGTCTAGAGGTTTCGATTATATTATTTCTATTTGTTTCCTCATATAACTCATATAAAATTTAAAACTTTTAATCTAATTATAATGATATTTCTTTGTTTGAATACAAAGATAAAATAACTTATTATTATTATTATTATTATTATTATTATTATTATTATTTTTTTTTTTTTTTTTTATTTTTTTTTTTAAGGTGTTACATTGTATCCCACAAAAAAAATTTTGTTTTCATTTTTATTGACACTAAACTTTTGGGTTCTCAAGTTCTCATCATACAATTTGTACACAGTTATGGTTTTACTTTTAAAGATTTGGTTTTTGATTATTTTATTCCGTTTTTATACACACACACATAACATTTTTAATATATAATAATTTTTATCATGCTTAAGTCTTAAATTAATGAAACATTTAAAACATTAATATATAGTTATTTGTTTGTGTTTTTATACGACTTATTATTCTTTTATAATATTTTTAATGTTATTGCTAGATGGTATATTGTCATTTTTAAAGTTTGAGTTTGAATATTTGACATAAATTTGTCAAAACTTTATTGTATAAAACCATACCCACAACAACGCACGGGGTGAATAACTAGTTATTTCTATATTTCTATGTTATATCCTCCGTAGTTTTTTCATCGACATATAGACATGTGGCTTGCTTATGAATTTGTCATATAGTGGTAAGGATATGCTCAATGACTCGATCTTCATGGATGTGGTCCATTAAAACTTGGGTATGGTTAATAATATATTAGTTTAAACTGTAACTTTTACTGCATCCTTGACATATTGAGATTTATGTTTGTTCCATGTATATTTTACATGATCTCGACATCTCGTGTATGATACGAGTCGATATCCAAAAAACATTTTGGTTCGATAATACCATGATTAGTAAGTGAGACTTATTAGACCTGTACTATTTTATTTTTACGATTATTCAGATATATAATTTTTTTTTTACAGGTACGGATCGAACATCACTACGAAGGTTCTAAACTATGTTGCTATAATCAGATCCACGTTAAAGAGTCTTCTCATCAAAATCTTATAGAAGGAAAAAACCTTCTATTAATCCACCAAAGCCACGACGATTAATAAAGTTAAAACATTTGCCTCATCCGATCTCGAACCTAGGTCTCAAAGAACAAACTTTCATTGAAGAGCATTATGTACCACTGGATTATCAACCCAATGGCTATTGACGTAATATCTAATCATCAATAATAGACAGTTAAATATGGTTGAGTATTTTAAAAAAAAAAAAAAAAAAAAGGGTTAAGTTAAGTTCGATTAAACTTGATCGGACTTGAATACATCTTATTTGACCCACTTAAAACCCAAATCTTGGTCGGAATCACTACCACCACCTATCATAAGTTAGAACTTTATAATATCATTGAATTAAACTTCACAATTGACACAATTAAAATAATCCTATTTAACCCACTTAAAACCAAAACCTTAGTCGAGTCCCTACCACCACCCTATCGCCTTCTTCTTTCTTTGGTGTATTGTTGACTAATAAAAAAAAATGAAAAATGATGAACTAACAAAACTCACCACATATGACCAAACCAAACATCATCTTTCACACCTTAGCCGACCAATTCTTCCTTTTCTTTTAATTTTCTTGCGTTCCTAACCTATATTATAAAAAGAATATAAAAGGAACAGACCTCATGTTTAAAATTACATGAAAGAAAATATCTAAAATATCATTAATAATTATATTACACTATCAGTCTTTAACTTTTTAAAATGTCTGAATTAACCATTTACATCGCTTACCTTTACGTCGATCATCTACACTAAACGACATCGCTTCTAACACCAACAGTCGTCCCCATCAGCACAACGTCGCCGCCACAAACACCGCCGCGTTACGTGAGTAAGGCGCTAGTATTATTTTAAACTTTTCCTTTTATCTCCTTTTTTTTTCCAATAAAAATAACGCGCTAGTATTATTTTAAACTTTTCCTTTTATCTCTTTTTTTTTTCCAATAAAAATAAAATAAAACACTTAAATCACACACATATATATCTCCTCCATGATCTCCATAATCTCTTTGACTCCATATCTTTCTCATCAATTCAACATTTCTAATACTCACATTTCTAAAAAAAGAAAGTCAGCAATAAAACGATGCCGTTTTGCGAGGTCGGAAAATACCAAACCGGCAATGACTCAATTATCAACAATGGTATAAAAATCTTTTACAGAACATATGGCGCCGGACCCATCAAAGTTTTAATGATCATAGGTATTTCCAATTATTTTTATTATTTAATAATAAATATTAATATAAATATTAATAAATTAATGAACTTTATTGAATTACGGAACTGGGTTTTGGCTCAGGATTGGCTGCGACCCATAATTCATGGAACCCACAAATTAAAGGGCTAGTTGGGTCGGATAAACCAAATTCCGGCGACGATGATTGGAGCTCCGACGAGGCTGGTGAAGAAAATGAGAAAGGTATACAAGTGTGTGCAATTGATAATAGAGGAGTGGGTCTTAGCTCAATTCCAGCTAAAAAATCAGCTTATGGGTATGCAGATTTTTCTTGTTTATATATATATATATCATCAAGATTTTCATTATTTTTCTTTCTATATAAAATGGATGAGGTTTTCATTATTTACATAATCTTTGTTTGTCCTTTATGGTGAGTTTTTGTGGGGATTTTTTTGGATTGCTTAGGGGTGTTGTGGATTGCTTATTTAAGTACCTTTTTTATATGAGATAAGCAATGACAATACTCATAAATAAGCAATCTTAAGAAGGTGTCAACCATCTTACTTTAAAGTGCTTGATTTATACTTTAAAAAAATGCAGATTAGTGGTTTCTTAGAAAGTGTTTGTAATTACTTGACTATTTCTATAAAGTTTAGCGATAGGCAAATATAAGCACATACATTAGCAATTAAACACCCACCCTATAGATTTGGCAAGACTACATTTTGGTTATCTTACTTGTGAGATTTGAAAATTTTTAGTTGAGATTAAGTTATTTATTTATTTGTGTATTAGGTTAATGGGTATAAAAGTGTGGTTTTGTTGTACTACCTTTCTTGAACCAAACCAGTGTTTCTTCTGGAATTTTAGCTGGAGTGGAATCATTTAGTGTATGCATTCATTTGTCTGTTTTTATGTATGAGTAATGGAGTAATGTAAGCTGTTTTTGGGTTGCAGCACGAGTATCATGGCTAAAGACGCGATAGCAGTGATGGACCATTTGGGTTGGAAGAAAGCTCACGTGTTCGGTCACTCAATGGGTGAGTCACACATTATTCTATTCAATTGGTTGATCATGATTTTTTTTTAATTCATTGCAATCTGAACAAACTCAAGTGTTAGAGTTGGGTTCCAGAAGTTTAGTATTACTTGGAAGAACGTGTGTTTTTTTTGTGGTTACTTTAATATTTCTGCTTATTCTTTTTTATTTTTATTCAGGTGGTATGATAGCTTCCAAACTGGCTGGTCTTTTCCCAGATAGACTACTGTCTTTGGCATTACTTAATGTAACTGGTGGTGGCTATGAAATTCTTCCAAAGGTACGACTTTTGTCGACTGACACTGTTAGTAGCTCATTTTTTAATGAGCTTATATTATGTATTTCACTTGTATTTAATGATCATAGCATATGTGTTATTAGCCATTCTATATTAAGGAGCATGCTTTTCTAAAGTCATTGGTTATCGATGGATCAACCAAAACACAAGTAGACTATTTCAAGTAGGGGTGCCATTTTAACTCCTTTAGTTAAGTACGGGTAAATTTGGGGTTATTTTTTAGATGTAACAGGTCAATAGGTCAAACGTAAAAGCACCTCATGGCTACACTGGTCAAGCATGTCAAATGGGTGAAACTTGAATGCCGCCCGCCCACCCAAAAAGTATTCAAACGTTTTTAACCTCTTAAACCATGACTGTCAAATCAAGTTAAATTTATTCTATATGTATACTTTTTATAACCATTTTTATGACATTACTTATATATAAAGGTTAAAAGAAATTGGATAAACAATATTTGATGGGTCAAGTAGACCAGTCTTGACTCTCTTAAAACATTACCATTTTGACTTAAAGCTGTTTTGACCCTTGGTCCAAAAAACTCACTTCTTACCTTTAGTCCAGACTCCAGAGTTGGTGTACTATTAATGTAAATAAACACATTAGGAGCAACTGAAGAAGAAAAGGTACTAAGCATGTAAATGAAGTATGTGGATAACCGGTTGCAATTTATCTTATCTTTGCTAAGTCTTCCTCATCATAATTCCAAGGAAATTGCAATTTTCTATAAGTTTAATCAGAAGTATAATTTTGAAGGTGTTGCATCTAAGGACGTCTCAAGTGCATATCATATTATAAATAGTGGATAAGCTTTAATTTTAGGCGATATATGATACAATATATGAACATTAGATCAATTCTAATCTTAAAGTAAATAGTAGGAAACATTGTTGTGAAAGGAATTAACTTCAGCTTGCTTACCTGATGCTTCTTACTCAATGTTTGAATTTTTTTCTTCCCTTCTGCAGCTTGACCGTCGAACCTTATCCATTGCAATTCGTTTTTTGAGGGCAAAAACTCCAGAGCAAAGAGCAGCAGTTGACCTAGACACTCACTACACACAGGTCAATGATGCTCTTTATGTTGTATTAATCTTTGTTATATAAACACAGTCCATGGAATATTTAAAAGTGAATACAAACAACAGTTTTGTGCAGTTTGTACGCATGCATATCTCATAGATGTAAATGATTTTTTATCCTTCACATTGTTGGTACCATCTTTATTTTTGTTAACAAGGTTATGGGTTTTACTAGAGGTGGCATATTCAACCAATTGACTTATGAGTTATGACTGGGCTGAATCAGGTTGTTTTCATGCTATCCAAAAGTCAGATTATCATTATTATTATAGCATACCTTTTCGAAGATTATTTGGTGAACGAGTTAATTTTAAAAAAAATTATGCAAAAATTGTTTTGAGTCAACCCGCCTGACCTGTTTCAAACTGTACAAAGGAGTTTCCCATTTTGCCTTGTTAACCAACCCCCTCATATTGCCGCGACACACAATCACATCAGTTTTCTAAATACTCCGTTGAATTCAAAAATTTTACGTTACCAACATTATTAGTACCACTTTCTTCTCTTCTCACATCCCTATACATGTTTCATGTTTATACTATTTTTTTTCATTGGTAAGCTTTACTTAAGGTTTCTAATTTTGGTTTTGACCGAAGTGTTCTCTATTTTTCTCTTTAGTGAGTGGCATTTTAAACATCTGACAATAGTCACTCACTCACACACCTCTAATTAGACTACATGCGAGAAAAATATTGTATTCCTAACTTTTAAGGGACGGAATTAAGGTGGTTTAGCCTTACAGTCTAGTATTTTTGTATTGAAGCCCTTTGTATCTTATTGGTTCCCTAGCTATCATGCTAAAGTCATCATTGAACCACTTCTATGATCTGAAGCGAACACGCTTTATTTTAGCTGCTCGTTTGTTATGTTGCCAACAGTTATTTTTTTAATTCTGCAGGAGTATCTTGAAGAATATGTTGGACTTGAAAAAAGAAGAGCAGTACTATACCGAGTAAGAATTGAATGCTGATCTAATTAGAAATTTTGGTATTTGAAACATGGATGTACTGACGTTCAATTAGTCAACTATTTAATCATGATTTTACCATAGAAATATATAATATTAAAAGTTACCAAAAGTTCATTGCAGACCATTGCATTATTAATATAATATAATGCTTTTAATAGAAGAATTATACAGGAATATGTTAAAGGAATTTCAGCAAGCGGGATGCAATCAAACCATGGGTTTGATGGTCAGATAAATGCCTGTTGGACACACAAACTTTCTCGAACAGAACTAGAAATGATCCGTAATGAAGGTTTTCTGATTTCAGTTATTCATGGCAGGTATCACTTAATGATGTCTTACTGTCTGACTGAATACTGATGATAGTTTCACTTGTTTTTTTTCGCAACGTAGAGTCAAGTAAGAAACTTATGGTGCTTTAATGTCTAGATATGATGTAATAGCTCAAGTATCTCATGCAAGGAGGCTTGCAAAGAAATTATATCCACTTGCAAGGATGGTAGAACTTCATGGAGGTCATCTTGTGAGTCACGAAAGGACCAAAGAGGTATGTATCGTGCTCTGTTATGTCCCTGAAACGTGAAAGGATTTGTTATAACCTAAATATATCACGATTTCTCTTTTGTGCCAAGTATATTCTCTGAACCTGGTAACCTTGTAATCATAAGGGTGAACCCCCTCCCTCTTAAATAAGGTTGAACCCCCTCCTTCCTTCTCTAGCTATTTTGTGCGGCGTAGCATGTTAAGTCGGCATGCTTGTTGTATACAAAATTTAATAAGCAGCAATTTGAACCAATTTGCTTATGAATGGGTTGATTTGGGAGGTGTTTTATCTTTGACTGGTCAAATGGGTCAAATAAAAAAAATTTAGCTAATAGTTGAAGGGTCAAGTGGGTTGAAAGTCACCCGAAGTCTATCTTAAATTACACTACCCCCCTGACTCATTTTGTTCAACGATTCAGACTATTTTCTTCAAATATATATTTGTAACAATATTTAACGCACCGATTATTTACAATAAACTTTTATAAGTTGCAAAAAATTTCTTTTTCCATTTGGACCTGCCGGAAAAGTGATATGTTTCAACCCAAACTCATTTTGTTATTTGACCCGCTACCCGAGCCACCCAACTTGCCAGCTATATAAGAAATAGAAAGAAAAAAAGCATTATCAAGGCGCTTAGTAGCTTACCGAGTGTTTTAGACATATTCACATATCCAAATATGAAGTCAAATTCGTGTTGTTTCACTGATGCCTGTTCCAACATTGCAAAATCAGGTCAATGAAGCTCTACTTGAATTGATAAATGCATCAGAAAGCAAAACAAGTCCACATGACTGGACAAATTTACCGGAGAAGAGCACTGGTAAGAATGTTCAAGTCAAACTGAATAACCTACCTCTCAAGTAGGCTAACATTCATCATACTACAAAATTTTGACATATTCATATACAGAATACCAGAAAGATAGTCCTACTAAACCAGTATGCTAATTTTTGTTTCTCAGGCTTCTGGTCAATGAGCCTGACGTCCACCAACACATCTAAGTTAGAAGGAGGAAGCAGTAACGGATCTACTATGATTGGCATTGCTGAAACTTTTAAACGCATCATGTTATACATATATAGCATTTTTGTATTAGCATTTGGATACATGAGAAAAATTCCAAGGCGTATAAGGCCGGTTAGGGTGGGCACTGGTTTCACATGATTGGTGATGTTATATTTATAAACATCAACAGCCTGTCTAATGGTAAGCCATTTATCTTTAAAATTGGTAGTATTCTATGAAGGCCTAATATAACCACTAGAATTATGTCACAGGTAATTTTCTGAACATATATATCAAGATGACGGATGATAGATGTAAAGGCTCGCCAGATTGCAGAAAGCATGAAAGACATAACACAATAACATATAGAAACATCAGATATACCGAAGGTTGATGGTGGGAGTTTGAATGAGAATTGAGATCAATCTGAAAGCATAATTTATATTCATAAATCATTTCATATACTGTACAATCAAAGCAAAATTTATAGTCATATTTATAAAATTATACCTGATTGTAAAAACAAAAACATCATGTTCACGCATCGAGTTTTTTCTATATATTCGACCGAAACAAAACAAAATGCTATCCAAGTACGATTTTTACTAATTCTTAACATTTTAACATGTTATGTTACTGCAAAAGAGAGATTATAAACGAAGAGTTGATACTTTGCAAAATAAAATAAAAAATAAACGAAGAGTTGATCTGTGGTGAAAGGCATCCTGATGTAATATCTCCAGCGTTATTATCACTACCTTAATACATTAATGTTCAACTTGGCAAGTTGTATGGCTGCCCGACTTTATTAAAATAAAAAAAATAGTTTAGGATTTTGCTCTCAACTATGGGATCTTTTTATTTTTGACGATCTTAAGTAGTGAAGTGTAGTTTAAGGATCCATATACCATCTTTTTAGGAAACTACATATTCCTATCACAACACAATCAATCACATACAAATAATACATGTAAATGAATCAAGTTTTTCCCTATACAAAGTTATTTTCTTTTTGGTTATTTGGAGAAAACAAGTCTTTGAGTCAGATGTATTCAGTTTAACTGGGGAATTCGATGATTTTTTTGAACATTTTCCTTGGTAATCCCCAAGATGGTTTGAACAAAAGATGTCTAACCATTCTGGTGGTTCACTAACAAGTACTACAAACGCTTAAACTAATGAGGTTTAGTCAGATATAACATGTTCTAACAAGGGTATACCACACTACAAATCATATTGCATTTGTTCACACTTTTAGGTGAGTGTAAACAAATTAAAAATTTTGTCACGCTTTTTAGTGTGTAAAAATATATTGAATTAAACTGTGGACAAATGGAGTGTGACAAAATAATTATGAAAGTTCACACTAAAAAGTGTGAACTTTTATTTATACACACTTTTTAGTGTAGAGAAATTTCCGTACACTTTTAATTCAATATATTTCTACACACTAAAATGCGTGACAAAATTTTTAATTTGTTCATACTCACCTAAAAGTGTGAACAAATGCAATATTGTTTGTAATGCCATGACCGTTTTCGAACCTTTCCTTGACTACCTCCAAGATTGCACCTAGCAGGATTTAAAGTTTAAACCTAAAACTTTTTATAAAAAGAAATCCACGATGTTAAATACTTATGCCAACTTGGAGGTTCTTCACTAACAAGTACTACATGAGCCTTAAAGTAACTCACAAAAGCTATACATTACTAGCAAGGTCACCTCAGTGGCGGTTCGCTATATAGGTACCACATGAGCCTTACAGTAACCTGTAAAAATATACTAATGGAGTACGTAGTATCCTCCTAACAAATAGACGATGACACATGTACGTGTGCGTTCATTTATCTCTATTGTAATATCGTCTTTTCATTTTGATATGACAACAAGTAGACACGAAAAGTAGAATTAATATATCATTCGTGTACAACAAACCACAAAGTCACAAACCTCCTATCGTACACTATTTGTGTTCTCTTGAACATAAGTTTTGCCAATATATGATCAAAAGAAAACATTTTTATATCATCAAATAATACAATATAATACATACATATATACACACGAAGCAAGTTAAATGAAGATGATATTACCTGGTGTGGGATTGGCCCTGCTAGCTCATGATTGATGAAGAAAGTTTTTGGTGACTATGATTGTGTGGTAGTCCATATAACTTTATAAAACTCGTTTGGGTAATATGCCATATGAAATGGAATATTCTATGTTTTATAAATTTGGCAATGGTACAAGACTACAAGTATTACAAAGTGTTCTTTACGTAAGTATATATGTTAAGTGTATTATTAAATATTAATTTTAGGTGATGACTGATGAGTAGGAGAAAATGATTGATGTGCAAGGGCTCACCCCTCTTGTGTGTTCCTATATATATAATGCTACAATTTTTTGCTACTTACTAGTTAATAGCCGTAGTACAAGTTTATGCCGGCTTATATAGATACGTGTTATAATATAACAATTGTACGTTCTCGCATACATTTTTGGTTTAACCACATTTTCTCGATTGTATTCTCGGATTTATTTTTTGTCTAAATATTTTACTGCCTGTTAGGACAAAGGGGATGGGCGACATAATTGTTGGGGTATCGAAATTTAGCATGTTGGAAGACTGCCCCCTACCATTTGGTATGGATCGGCAAGGCAAATCGACAAGGGTATGCCGATTGAAGTGACCATTGGGGAAGCATCCAATGTAGTTTATTACTTCTTATTTTATACTCGTATTAAATAAGGCCTCTCCTTATAAGGACTGGAGTCCTGGAGAGTCCTGACTACCACGTCAGCAGGACTCCCTCCAGGACTTTCCCTGCCTATAAGACAGCTTCTTCAGGACTTCTTCGCCACATCATCATTTCTTTTATATTTATTTAATTAACAAAACACCATTCAAATAAATACTTTTATTATTAAATAAAACATTACAACACTTATTAAACTAACATTACAACACTTATTAAAAAAGTTACGATCCTAATAATTAAAAATATAAGTTATGAAAGTAGACATAATAAAAAAAATCAACGTTGTCGGTAATTTTCCGGAAGGTGCCAAACATGATCCACTAGAGCATTGCGAAGTCGATGGTGCGTCCTTCTATCATGTATCTCTCCGACGACTCGCATTTGCGTCGCAATCCTTTCATCCCACGTACGTCTTGGCATATTAGTTGGATCAGACAAATAATCCTCCTCAAGGTCGGAAATTGCATTACCGTTGTCTTGAACAATCATGTTGTGTAGAATGACACAAGCATACATCATACGTTTTATCTTGTTCACCGAATGCGGGCGGACATCTTGTTTAAGGATTGCCCAACGACCTTGAAGCACCCTGAAAGCTCGTTCGACATCCTTTCTTGCAGCTTCTTGGTAGCGCTTGAACTTTGTAGTCTTTGGGTCCATCGGGCATTTAAAAGACTTGACTAGTGTGGCCCATTCGGGATATATACCGTCAGCTAGATAATATCCCTTCGTAAACTCTTCGTTATTAATAGTATATTGCAATTCGGGGGCCCTATCTTGGAGTAAATCATCAAACAAATCTGATTCATTAAGGACGTTGATGTCGTTGTTCGAACCTGCAGGGCCAAAGTAAGCATGCCAAATCCACAAATCATATGAAGCTACAGCTTCAAGCATGATCGTGGGATGTCCTTTATCGCCTCGTGTGTACTGCCCTTACCAAGCCACCGGACAATTTTTCCAACCCCAATGCATACAGTTGAATACCAGGAAAACCATGAATCTGTTCATGCTTACTTACCAAACGTTGAACATCTTGAGTTGTCGACCTTCTTATGTACTCAGTGTTATATAAATAATAAACACACTTGCAAAAGTTATGCAAGCATTCAGTTGAAGTTGCACGACCCATGTGTAAGTACTCATCTAATTGGTCGGCATTAGAAGCATACGCCAACTGACGTATGGCGGAAGTACATTTTTGAAAAATGTTGAAACCAGCCCTACCAGTACAATCGGTTTCACTTTTTTGGAAAAATAGAAAATGTTTGGGTAGGGGTTCAATGGCGCTAAAGTTGTGTATATCTTGGCATATACAAAGAAACATATGCTTGCGCATTCGAAATCTTCTTCGAAAATAATCGGCCGGGAAAGTGGGTGCATCAGAAAAATAATCATTCCATAAACGCACCGCGGCTCCGGCATGATCTCGTGATAAAACCCTCCTGTTTCGAGGTACACGTGAACTTGACTCGACATCGTCTGCTTCGTCTTCGTTACAAACATCAAAAATTGCGCTTGCGATCTTCGGATTAAATAGGGTGTTCATTTGCGTAACGGTTGAGTTTAGAAATTTGAAATCGTCACTTGATGATGAATTAGACATGATTTTTGATGGTGTTTGATGAATGAAATGGTATGTGATAGAATGTTTGTGTGTTAAAATGATAATAAGTTGGAGTGTTTAAATAGAAAAAAAAAATTAGCCTTTAGAAAAAAAAAAAAAATAAATAAAAATCGAAGTATCCGTTGCTTTGGGTCCACCTCGCGCGTCTTCAAGAGTCCCCCGGAGGACTAAGTGGGGGGACGCACCGTTTTGGACGCTCGGTGCCAATAACGTCCGTCGTCCTTTTTGGCGAGGACTCCCCTCGAACGCTCCTATAAGCAAGGGTCTAATGGGTACTAAAATTTGGCATGAATTGGCAACCACCCATCAAATTTTGGCATTTTGTCATGAGTTGGCATAAGAAACATCCATTGTGTGAAAGTTTACCAATTTTGGCATCATTGGACACCATTCCCTTCATCCTTAAAGCATTTTACAGAATCATTATGAATATATTATATGTAAAAGTAAATATAAGTAAATAATTCATAAACAAGATACAACCATTGATAAAACTCAAAATATGTTTTTTCAATGAGAACTTAAACTATTCAAAACTGTAGACATCAAGATATTAACATCTTAATCCCTAAATCACTATCCAAGTAAGTGTTAAAGTACTTGGCCCATAACTACAATAGGTTATGTTCTTCAAATTTTGTAGAGTTTTATATTTGAACTGTTGTGCGTCTATGCGTTGTCTTGTATGATTTTCCAACACTATATATGTATAGCAGACATTAAAAGTTGAACCTGTCAGTAGATAACAAGCCTATAGATCAACTTACAGGAAGTGACTGAGATAAAGTACAAAAGCATCCTATGAATTTGTCAATACTGGACTTGTTCCTTGAATTTATTTCTAAGAAAAGACAATCTCCTTTGAAAAGGGAACTTTTGATCCTTAATTCCAAGTTTGTCCATGTAAAATACAATCTTCTTGAGAGTTCCAATGACTTGTTCACTTTCATCCCCAAATGCTTTCTCTTGTATGCTCAGATTCCTCTTAAGCAACTCCAATATCTCACCGTCATCTCTACCCAGTCTCTTCTGAATGCATATTAAACAATCCAAGGCTTCCCCTAAATTACAGAAAGAGAACGTTGGTCACTACCGAATGTAACCGAAATGAGCATGTGCATGCAGAAACAAGCAACATATGTGGGATTATGTTTCTATAATTATTAATCAGCATGTGTTTAACAGCTGACTAGGTGGAAAAGAGCGACTGGCATGGTCTTCACAACGATCATCACCAAAAATGACTTGACTTCGGGTGTATGTAACAGAATGAGGTTCTACAAGGCATTCTTGCTACGCCGATTTGTCATGACAAAAAGGGTACTTTTAACTTCGATATTGACATAAGAACGATGTGTAAATTTGAAGACCAGTCACACCTAACACTTTTGAACTTGTAACATTTAACTAGAGGTGGCAATTTCAACACGTTACCTCAAAACTTCATCGATTGGGTAATATTTCCTATATCCAACAGATCAAACGGGTAGCATTTTGGAAATTTTTATTAAGAAAAAGGGAAGGGTCAAAAGCCGCCAAAAGTGTTCTTAAATGGCTAAAAGCTACTAAATGGCTTCATTGAAAAAATTATAAGATCAATATTTCAGTAAAGTTTATGATCTTATTAGAAAAGTTAAAGAATGGACAAAAAAGAGTTAACTGGTCAGCTAACTCAGCTCAACCTGAACCAACCTGTTTAAATCCGTATTATTAAGGTACCCAACTATCTGTTTTGACAGGTTACACATAATGTCTAACCGGTCCAATCTGTCAGCTCAAGTTATTTTTCCTGGAGACCTGGACAGCATTTGTTTTCTCTAATCTACTTCACAAGATTTCTTTTTGCCATTTACTAGATAAGAAAAACAAGTAGAAGGCTAAAATGGCTTACCAACTGGGACAGAGGCAGTTCCAAAGGCTTTCTCACGAACCCGCAAGACCTCAAGTGCCAGTTGCTCAGCTTCTTCATCCTTCTTCAGGTTGTAGAGAGTCACAGCGAGCTGAAGCATTGCAAATGTGATTGAAGGATCATCAGGGCCAACGGATTTATTCATGATTTGTAAACTTGATCTTAAGAGGCGCTCAGCTTCTACATAGTTTTTGGAACGTGAATATGAAGTTGCCAGATTTATAAGGTGGGTGATAAAACTCGGATCGTTTTCTCCTTTGAATTTTTTGGTGATGGACAAACATTCTTCCAGCAGCTGCCGTCCTTCCTTTTCTCTGAAAGAACAATGTGATACTAATATTTCCAGAGGTGGCAAAATGGGTGGATTGGGTCAATTAGGGTGATTTTACTGGATCTACCCACCAACAGCTTTTCTGGTTCATTTTGTGTTTTATATATACTTGATTATCAATACCGATTACAGATTTACAGTAACTATATTGTTAACATAATACAAGTAAAGATCTTACCAATTACTCTACAGCTCTAATTAACCCATTTTCACATAAAAGGTTAAAACTGACACTACTACTAATGAAGGCAGGGTAGTTGTATAACAATCTGAGCCTCCACAATGAAGTATTATATGTGTAGATGGGGGGAAAAAGAGAAATAGATCTTACCTTCCTACAGCATGAAGCAACTCTGCCAAGTCTATCCTTGTCTTCTCCAATATGCTGTCATCTAAATTCGTATTTTCTGAATGCTCCAGATTTTGAATAGCACTCCTGTACAAGTTGATGGCCGCTTCTGCGTCTCCTGTCATTAAAAGCATGATCAATTCTTCATAATGATACATTTATTTTTAGAATGAATCAGAAAACCAATAACCAAGTTTCTGCCGTTCGGAGCAATGAAAATATATTCTAGCAAGTTAAGTCCCCATATATACACAAAAGAAATAAACTTACCTTTTGCACACTTTGCATTAGCTAGAGCACACATGGCCATTCCAACTCTTTCATCATCTTTTCCATATAACTTGGTATATATGCCTACAATTCTAAGCTTAACCAAGAGAAAACAAGTGATAGAAAAAATCAGTTTTATTCAAAGGAAACATGTGATGGATATAACTAAAGATATCATATGCATGAGTACAGGTGGCAAAGTGTGTGGGTTGACCAGGTTGGGTAACAGGTTAAAACGGGATCCAAATCGCTCTTAACATGTATCAAACAGGTCGAATTGGGCTAGGTTGGCTTGCAGACACCTGATGCCCATTTTAAAATCTAGATAATATATTAACTATGATACAACTATTACATAATCATGTGAATCTTTAGATATGAGTAATTGTGAAGGTCGTATACAAGAAAGTGGACTCGGAGTGACGTTCAACCTGTTTAACCCCTGTGACATATCCCTTATTGGGCTTAATTACTATTTAAATCGTTTGAGATTAAACAGCCTGCCGTTCAAACAAAAAACCCAAAAGGACCCAGCCATAAGTAAACAGGTCAAATTTTCCACCTCTATGCATGAGTTCTATAAACATAGTAGAAACCACCTCATAAAAGCACTTTCAGCATCTTCAGCCTTTCCTTCTTCAATTAAAAGATTGCCAAGAGCATTTAAAGGTACCACCAGTTCCTTGCTTTCTGCTCCAAGGTTAGATTCCAATATTGAAATAGTGCGATGATAGACGTCAATTGCCTTTGTCGCTCTGCCAGCAGAACCAAGAGCCTTGCCCATTCCCAATAATGGCATCACAAGAGATGTACTATTACTCCCTGAAAGAATTTAACAGGAAACCGCCAATCATCATATGCACCCCGGAAAAGGAAAACTCAGTGTCAAAAAGATCTGAAACCTTTGATTTACAAACCACCAGTAAAGTCAAAAGAATGGCATCAATTACTCATGATAAGTCAATAATTAACTTAGAAGGAAATTTGGGCTGTGTATCACCAAATATTTATATTAAAAAGAAATCTTAAAAGTATGTCTATCACAAAGGCTAGACTTCAATTAGACTTGGACATTGCCCTTATGTTTGACTTCTTATGTAAACAGATGCATAGATAGCAAAAGAAATAAGGAAAATAACATCCTCCCCCCCTCTCCCCAAGTTACCAAATAGTCCCACAGCTGTTGTTAAGTCCAAGTACATTATTTAGTATCATATAGATTTTCTTTAGCGATTAGTTAGTTCTTTGAAATGCTAAACACACACAATAAACATACTCTTAAGACTTCATTTTCTTTGAATGCATGGGAAAATATAGAGCACCACCAGTAACAAAATTTATACAGCTTCCACTAATGCAAAGTGCATAGAGTACCTAGAGTATGTCCACTGGCATATCAATGAGGCCCGAATGGCCGACTTGTTTTATTGGAACACTATTAGCAAGAGGGAGCATGATAAACAGAGCAGGAAAACTGTTTTAAACGGTAGCATAACAAATACATTTAAATCTCTGAACAAAACCTACCAATCACATAAGCAGACTGACAATCAATACATCTTAATAGTAAATAAACTTAAAAGAACCAATTCCAGACTTACCGTGATTTGTTTCCAACATTTCAAAGACTCTCTTGTACAGAAGCGTAGAATCCTCAAACCTTCCTAAAGCTGAGTTCAGACTCCCCATGTGTGTAAGTATTGAATCAAGAAGAGACTCGTCGTCCCTCAAATCACGTACAATTTCATTCAACTGGAGAAGAACAGAGTTACACAATTCAAACAGTAAAAAAAATATAGTTATTCAAAGAAAAAAGTACTCTCAGGGTTACGACATAAAATCATGGAAGCCCCATCCATATACATAGAGCATATTTTACAAATTTTATGAAAAAAAAAATTCGGTTCAATGATTTACTTTGTTTTGCAAAGCAGTACCATATTCAAAATAGATTTGACCATCTTGAGATCTCCAAGAGCCATGTACCCCAAGGCTATGACATCCAAAACAGCAGCTTCTTTTATAGTTTTACTTCCCACAACCATTTGTTCTCTCACGACTTCAAAATTTGCCTCAAGAAGATCAACAGCATCATCTCTATTACCGGTGCTTATCATGCTTTTGATTTCAGAAAACAATTCTTCTAAATTCATTATGAAATCATCCCCCAGGGGTTTCCTTCAGCCACCAAGGAATAAGTTAGAGCAGCTAGTACGTATAAAAGTAGCCTAGTTTTGAACTCGAACTATGCAAAAGTAACGCGTTTGGTTGCAGAAATGCCCCTTGTTTTCCAAGAAAACATGGAAAACAGGAAAGACATTCTAATCATAGTTTTCTAAGAAAATATACTTTTTAATGGAAAACTTGAAAACATCTTTTTTGTTGCTTTCCATTTTCATTTTCCACCTCACATCCCTAAAATGTTCTCTAGTTTTCTAAAATGGAAAATGAAAATAGCATTTTCTAATTAAAACGCATTTTCAAAATTTTCATTTGTTTTCCAGACATAGAAAACCCCGTTCATTTTCTAAAAAATTAGAAATGGAAAACTTGAAAACATTTTCCATAACCAAACGCGCCCTAAGCATCTTAAGTCTTCACACTACTCGATAATATGAATCACCAAACTCATGTTAGTAGATACTACATGACAAAGACAGTGTGTATATATACATTTGGTTATCATAATAAAGTTACAGGACTATCAAAATGAAGCTCTACCAGTGGCCAAACTTGACTTATTTGGTAGGGGGGTCGAAATTTAACTGACCGTAAGTTTCGGGACCCAGAAGTAACACTAAGAAAAAATATTTCTTAAAACAAATTACGGATAAAACTACACTACTCAACGAAAAATCAGAGGGGGGCATTTCTGAGCTCTAATTAAAAAAAAAAAAAAAAAGGGTATTCATAAAAGCATTTGAAACATGAAAAGCAAGTAATTGGGTGGGTCAATTCGCAGAGAATAAAATAATAATAAAGTTGGCACCTTTGAGACTCAGAGTTATCTGAACCACCAACAGCAGAAGAAACTTGGGCAACGTGCAATGATTTAGTAGTAGTAGTAGCAGTATTATAGCATCTACAGGCCAAGCAGCAGCGAATAGATACATATACATACAGCAACCTTGAGTTAGATTTTAGTTTTGGGTGAGGCCCAGAAAAACCGGTGATGTCTTTCGGTAACAAGTAGTCCTCTGGTGGGTGAATGCTTGGACACAATCTACTCATGATTGAAATTTCCAATTTTGATTAACCGCCCCAGTGAATTCAACACACAAAGATGACTCAACAAAATGATAGATATAGATATGATCTTTACATTTGGGCCTCGTTGATATATATTATTTGGATTGAACTTTGAGGGAATATCTTTGTTCGAATGTCTATAGTCGGAAAAAACTAAAGTTATGTGTATTATATATAAGCAACTTGAAAAAATGTTTATTGTATGTAAGACTACATACGTGGCAACCATATACAGGTGCCACTTGTCAGATTGTAATTGGTTGAAACGAAATTCTTACATACAATTAACATTATTTCAAAGTTGTTTACATACGATACACACAACTTTAGTTATTTCTTACTATAGACATTCGTTCAAAGTTTCTTACATTTTAGGAAATTAATCCCTTTACTAAATGGACTGGTCAACCATAAAAAAAACATTTGTCAACCTTTTAAAGATCATCAATCTAAGTAAAGTGATGGTATTAAAAAAAGTATATGAAAAATGGAGGGGTCTTGAGAGTTTGAGACATATTTTTACGAACATTAAGTCAGGATATTACCGTATAATGTTAAAACGTATTAAACAATAAGATGTTAACCATGAACCATTACAAGTATTCAGAAGAAATATCCCAAAATTTGTTATCCCTAAGAATCGAGCTCAAAAATTTGTAATCAAAATATTTTCGTGATAGTCACACTTTCTCTAATTAGCTGCCTGCGAGATGTTTATGTTTGTCGTGTGATGAAAGAACCAAACTCGGTAAACCGAAAACATAAGAATTTTTTTTTTTTTTTTATACATACCCCACTGCGCCGCAGTGGAAATCCTCGGCCAGAAGATGAACCTGCCCCCACTGTGCCGCAGTGGGTTCGATACATCTCCCACTGTGGAAGAAACCAAAACCATTTCCGTGGGAAACCACTGCGCCGCAGTGGGCAAAACTACCCCCACCGCGTCGCAGTGAGACACCTGATCAGCAAACCTAAACCATTCCAACACTTTGAACAAATTTGCAACCTTCACAATTCAACATGAACTTTATAAAACACATTTCAAAAATGACCAATAACAATATAGACACATTTTGAACAAATTTACAACATAACTTGTTTCAAATTCTGAGGAGACCATCAAATGGGTCGCTTACCCAAATAGACATAATTTTCGCCCAAAGTTCAATTCACAGCCTTTCCAAAAAGACTTACACTTGACCCTTTGCACATTTTTAACAGAGACAAGACCATGAAAACAAAATGTATCAAGAGCCAAAGGGAGAGGGACTTCTAAGCCTCTAGTACCAAAGTAGTCATTCATCCAAGAATGACCTAATACCTTCAAGTCTTGCCAAGGTCAACTTCAAGCTCTACAAATCTTTCAACTTAACCACACTAGTTCCTTCTTCCGGAACTACCTATAAGAGAGTAAACAACTAAATTATAAGCAAAGGCTTAGTGAATATACTTGCATACATTTACGAATACGAAGGAGGGCAAAGTACAAGGACTTTTACATGTAACCTATGGCATCGTCATGTCACATTTACATATGCACCTTGTACACTAACAATACATATATGGATCCATATAAGCTAAACAACATAATCATGATCATCTATCGGGGTTCTTAGGCCACCGGAGGTTCTTAGGCCCCATTAGATCAACTATCGGGGTTCTTAGGCCCCGGAAGTTCTTAGGCCTCAACAAATGCTATGCCCCACATGGGCTAACGCCGCATCAATTACCACACATGGATAAATAAACTTCAACATGGTGGTCAACACCACCATGGACAAAAGGCTTCAACACGTGTAGTCAATTGATCCAACATATACCTAAAGGTATGCAAATATACTCACCTCCTTCGCAACTTGGAAAAATAAGGCTAATCGACTATGCACAACAAGCTTCAACCTATGATCATATCATAAAATGTATAAGTTTACATTCACAACTTGACTAGCTTAACCTAGTCATACTAAATCACTAGCCTTTCTAAACCCAACCCAACCCATTTGTCATTGAGTTACTTTCATTTCCCACAATCACAATAAGGTAGTTCAACCTACCATTTTCATCACTATTTCAATAACTAGAAAAACTCATCTTTTCTCATAAACTTAAATTATCACAAGAACTTATCAATTTCATAATCAAACACATCAAATAACTCAATGACAACTAGGTTAATTAAGGAATTGGGAAAAATCCATCCATAATAAATTTCTAGTAAAAACCCCTAAATTGGAAATCCCCAAGAACCTTAATTTCAAGAGAAAAATGAGATAAAACTAGGTTAAGGAAATCAATACCTCAAACTTCAAAGAACTAATTCAAGACTTTAAGTTACAATTTCTTCTCCCCCAAATTCCTTAGGAATTTCAGCCACACCACAAAACCCACAAACCCTAACTATTCAAATTGCTTGATAAGGATTAATGGTGATGGTTATTATGATAGTTTCTATCTTGAATTGAAAGAATTGAGCTTTGATTTTGAAAGAAATGGGAAGGAATGCATGAAAAGATAGAGAAAAAGAGAGTGGGAAGTGACTCACAAGTCAAATGGATGGCTGACACTCTTTGGAGATGCCACGACCCATCCCACCTTTTGTGGGTATTTTACCCGTTATCCGCTAAGTTCCAATTAAATTAACCCCATATCCAAAAATAAAATACTAGGAAATTAATTTAATGTCAAAACTATGAAAAATGGTTAATTTCTTTTACCTTAAAATATTTGGGGTGTTACATGTGAGGATATCAAAATGCATAGATATTAGGTCAACCTTGAAGAAAATGGAAATTATATATTGGAAGAAAGTTTGTCATGTAAACAATTTTACCTCGGTTTTTAAGATACTAATATAAAAGTTTGATCGTCATACTGTCAAACTTTAATGACTGGCTCAAGGCTATATTCCAATATATATATATATATATATATATATATAGGGTAACACTCCGGTGAGAACACTCTTAAAATAAGAACGGTGAGAACACCTTAAAAACATCATTTTGATGCATTAAAAGTCCATAAAACTAACATAGTGCATAACTAATTATCTTTATTTAACTGTTTAACAACACATTCATCCGTCAAAATCGAAATAATCATGTTTTTTGTTTTGTGCATCCATCTTAGATGCATAATCATCAAAATGATGCATCCAACAAAAAACGTGATTTTTTCGATTTTGATGAATCAATGTGTTGTTAAACACTTAAATAATGATAATTAGTTATGCACTATGTCAGTTTTATAGACTTTTAATGCATCAAAATGATGTTTTTAAGGTGTCTCCATCGTTCTTATTTTAAAACTGTTCTTATTTAATTGTCCCCCTATATATACCGTTCCCACTACCTCTTACACGTGACTCGTATATGTACTTTCTATATATATATACCAGAAAAAACCGAGTGTTGTATAGATGAATGCCTTCTAGGAAGAATACTAGCCATGGATCGATAAATCAAGCTATAATCAATCATGTTAACAATTTATCAAAGCCAATGATATCTATATCACAAGCTTTAATAACACGCAACTTCACCAATTCACACCGTTACGCGCCACTGCAAAGACAATTTGCGTGTGGAAATACTTGGCAAGCTTGGCTTATACTAGGCCACTCATCCTGCAAAGGAAAATATATATCCATATATATCTGCAATTCTGCAAAGACCTCTTATTTGTAGAATAAACTCAGGTCGTCATTGGAGATTACAAAATTAAGCACTTGGGTTTAGCCAGATATATATATATACTATACATTTATTTATCACAATAATTAACTCTATAATCACAAATTCTTTTACTTATCGACATTATTAGTTTGAGCTTAAACAATCAAGAACACTTGCTATGGTACCCTATACCATGACACTTGAAATGAAACGTTAAAACTTAAATCATAATTTAAACAAACATAGAAACACGCGTTAACATTCACAGAGTTCAACCTCATGCAAACCAGCTTGCATCACACATCCTTTTTTCTGGGATAGAACCACCTTTCCACAAATTTTGATCATTTTGATTTAATAGGCAGTGTTGCTTTATACAAATTTCATTAGAAATTTATAGAATTGGATTGAGTAGACGTCAACAATAATAAAAGGCCAACATAAATTTCTACCATCTGTAAAAGTAAAGGTGTTGAAGCAAAATTGAATCGAACTCGCAACCTTTTCATTTTTGGGGAAAACTGGAATATGTTACAACTCATACAACTAAATAATGCAGCAAGCACAATCACTTTTAAGCTTAAACACAACAACTTATGCAATTCCAAACACCATCCTATAAGCAAACATAAATTATAGAACTTACAACTATGGTGCTAATTTGGTTTCTTGATCCTAAAACGCTATCACATGTACAACAGACACAAGTAGGTTCGTGTGCCTAGTTTTATCCCCTCCTTGTTTGGGAATACATGTTGGAACTCCAAGTGTAGATTTGCAAGAGGCTTGTTGATGTTTTGGGACTATATGTCTTCTACTCTTCTTGAGCTGCAAAATTAGACAATTGATTAATGGTCACAACAGAGATGTCGGCATACATATATATAGAAAAATCCAATCCACAAACAGGGATGGATTTGTAGCATTTTTTTGTAGAGGTGGCAAGATCAACCCATCTACTTATGAGTCGACAACTCAGGTTATGTTTCATCTCTAACGGATCAACTGAATAAAGATTATTTAACAAAGCTAGCTAAAAAGAGATTGGTTTAAATTGGTTGAATGTACAGCATCCTAAACTGTCTCTATATTTGGATCATTGATGCTAATATAATTCTAAAACTGCCCGTTTGGACCTGCTACCCAACCCACCTATACAATTAGCCTTCCAACCCTTGTTTAGCAATTAGAAAACCCAAAAGTTATTAACCATTTAATCATGCATAGCTTCTGGCCTACTACTGACAGCACCTTTAGCACAACAAAGGTTGAATAAAATTTTCATTTTCGACCATTGAAATGAAATTTATTCAGCATTAATACGATTCCAGAGTGTATATAAGCTTTTCAGCCCTTTTCTACTAATTTACTATCTGGAATTGTAAAAGTCAGATAGGTCACTGAAGGCGAGATTTGATTAGACGATGCAAATGAGTTTGGCTGCAATTCTCATTTTGCTAGTACTTGTTTTTGATCAGCCCTTGACAGAATAAAAAATACATATATGAACAAAAAGATAGAAAGAAAACTACATACTGCTCAATATAAATCCTTGAAGCAAGCTCTGGGCTCTTTCAGCTTGCTCTCTGTTACCAGATATCTGGATGATGTGCTCAGTCGCTTCTGCGCTTGTATCCAGCAATTTGACATTGGCTCCCGAAAGCTTGTTTGAGATTCAAAAAAGAAACACCAAAGTCAAAAAGCATACCGTCATATGATATAAAATATTAAAACCTAGTTAATAAAAACTCGCGGGAGCAGAACAGAGTGGTCGATCGGTTGGATACAGGTCAAGCATGTAATAATTTGGGTATTCCCAAACACACTGGGTTGGGTAGATCCTAAACACCATAAGTGCGTGGTGTGGCCAGAGCGATTACAAAAGTTATAATGTTTCATCTAAAAGCAATCTTGTTATAATAATTTGGGAAATTTGTGCATTAGATATGAACTTTGGGCAACTTTGGACCCTTTCCATCTTATAGCTTCCTTTACATTCTTTTTCTTACCCCTTCCACCCATAGTGAGTATATTACGAAGACCAGTTTGTTCATAAGATTATGGCCATAACTTGCACCTTCATAAAATTTGAAGTTTAGAGAAGGCAGGCTTACTTCACTAATCTGAGCAAGTTTATTCCTCGACTTAGTTATGAGCTTAGGGACCGCATATTCTGGTATGACAATTTCCAATATACTCCTCGTAATTAGTTGCACAGGTTTCCTAAAAAGAGAAATCAAATTTTAATAGAAGAGGTATGTGATGTGTGCAACTAGCCAATGTGTAAAAAGGGAAGAGGACCACTACCTGTTTACAGCACTTGGTGCACTTGGTGCATCTTCACGACTCCCACTTTCAGTTTGATTCACAGCTTCGCTGTTAGATACCCCAGTATTCTACACAATACAGGTTTACAAGGAGATAAGTAGAAGCCTTCTGAAACCAAATAAGCACTTCATGCTCTATATGTCAGAGAAGACAAACATGGAACCAAAAAGGAAGTGAAAAAATGGGTGGCCCCATGGATAAACTTCTGACTGAATAGATTGGGTAGGTCAGGTTGACGCAGAACACTTTTTAGTCCAAGCTTTATAGCTTATGTAAAAAAAAGGCCTCTATATTAATCCAGTGATACTATGAAAACTTTAAATAAATGATTTAGGAGGTCAATATGCATAATGCATTATTAAGTTATAAACACGCTTTGGGCAACTTCAGATCCAATCTCTTTTGATTAGAAACATTACCTCAATCGACCCATTGCTAAGTAAAAAAAAGTCAAATGCTACCTCTATAATCTGATACATGATTGTATCGTTGTTTACCTTTGCTGGAACTGGTGGTGGTGTAGTCTGCATATTCTGGTTGGATGCAACAGTAGTATCATTTGCCGTATAAGATTCCCGTGGAGTTGTATTATTGCTGGAAGCTGCTTCCACGTTTGTAGCACTCCCCCCAGGGCTCGGCGCATGAAAGGGGATGGGTTGATTATCCTTTTGAAAAAGCCCTCCAAATAAATAACTACGTAGTCTCAATGTCACTTCCACAAGAGCTTCTCTAGCACCCTTGATCTCTCCAACAATCTGAATGGATAAGAATATCATAGTAATTAAAACAGACAGACATGTGTTCCACTGTTAACTTCTGTAGTCAGTTTGAAGTATATCTTGAATTTGTTAGTTATTCTAATTTCTAAATGAGCCCCATGACAAAGACATGCCTAAAACATATTGTTTCAAGTTTCTACCTTTAGCTGCAATTTGTGTAAAAACAGTCACTATGTGGGTACTGTTTCAAGTTTCTACCTTTAGCTGCAATTTGTGAAAAAACAGTCACTATGTGGGTGTTTGGACAGGCATTTCAAAAGTGATGAGGTGAAATTAAATAATCAAAAGCAGAAAATCAACTGTAATAAATGGGTAGTAACAGATAGGGTTTGGATTTCCAGCTGCTGTTTAAACTTGAAACAATCAGCTAATTAAGTGCAGGGCAAACTCATAATAGTTATAAAACTAATAGATTAAATGACCTACAAGAAAGTTATGTTGTAAGCAGAAAACACATATTATGTAATGGGGTGAATACACATTTCCATTTTACTCTAAGATATTTGACCCTTGACTGAAGCAGAACATTTATCTATAATCTATATCTATAATACTATAGAAAGCTATTAACCCCTCCCCATTTCTCAAAAAAGAAGTTGAACTACCTAAAATGCCCTTTACCTTTATTCATTACTAAAAACATTTCCACTTGATATATCTATAATACCCTTAAGAAACCTAATTTACTACATCTACCCCCTTAACTACGCCTACACTACGGCTTTTACATCAATAACCTTTACATCTAATAACCTACATTACACACCGCCGCCACAACGCCGCTACTGCCTACGCTTCTAGCACCATCGCCTCATTACGCGGGCACCCGTCTAGTATCTCATCGTTAATAACTGACTATTACGACTTCAGGTCACAATAATCAAATAAACTACTCCAAAACACAAAGTGAAATATCTGGCTTATGAATGACACTCTAAACCCTGTGAAACACAAAAACTGATTTGGACACCACAAAAAGCATTTCAAAAATCAAGATTGTTTTAATGTACTTGTGCATTTTGTTGTGATATTTGCAAAGTGTGGTGTATGATGGTACTTTTTGTGGTATGCAAATAGCCTCCCTAGATATATAATGTAATTCCAACGAAATCAAGGGATATATAGAAACTTTTATACAAGGGTAGGCAACGAACCTGTACAAGTTCATCATTGGCAGACACAAATTGTGGAATATTTTCCCTGGGAATAATCTGAATGTCTGCACCTGTCAATTTCTTCATCTCAGATATGAATCCGTCTCTTCCATCTAAACATCCAGTTTCACCAGCAGAGAGTAGAAGACGAGTTGTAATAACATTTTCTTTGTCAGGAACAAGATCCAAAATTCGAGTCTGAATATGCAAAAGAGCTTCTTGAGCAGGAAATAGCTCATCATCAGGGCCCTATCAGTACATGTTTACAGTTACATTAAGCATCTTTACTCTTTAAGACACGGAGAAAAAAAAAACTGCAGCAAAGTTCTTGATCAATTATAAAAGAATGGAAAACTGGATGAGTCAAGTGGATTGGGTAAGAAGTCGCAATGGGGTCTGTTAAAAAAATATGTCATATTTTTGTGCAGATTGAAACCTGTTGGGTTTGGTTGGCCAACTGCAAAACATCTAAAGCATATCCCAAATCAATCCAATTTAGTGACTGTCTAATAAGAATATAAGATGCTAAAATATGGAGCTATAACTAATGAATCTCATCTAAGGTAAACAGCAATGCTTAAGAACATATAAATCACCAAAAAAGGATTCAATTAATTCCTACTAAGATAGAGATAGACAACACAAGTACCTCGTCCGAAGAGATAGTAATTATTTGTTCATCTGATCCAGCCACAAGATCGGTAACCTTAACTTCTACACCAATTTCATTCTGGAGCAACTCCATAAACCCGTCTGATTGCCCAATAACACTATCAACCTTATCTTTAGGGCAAAGAATTCGAAATACAATATCTTCTGGATAGACGGACTGAGCATTGTCAGACATGGGACTAGCTCCGGTATCATTAGCATAACCAGATGGACGCGACCCCTGATTAAAGCTTCTAGAATTGTTTAAACCACCAGGAAACCGTGACCCATAGTTAGGCCCATCCATTGATGGTCGGCGGTTCATGTTATTTGGGTGATGCATAAAATCCTCTTCAGGAAAGAACCGATCAGGTGACTGTAGCCGTCCATGAAAATGACTACGATCCCGGTGCTGACTCTCCCTCAATCGTGAGGAAATAATTTCTATCGCATTTTTTACCGAGATCAGATCACCAACAACCTGTCAAATATAAAGACACGGTTTTTACATTAACAATAGATTATCAAAACATGAGTATGAAAAGGAACATTAATAAAACAACAAAACAGATGATACTATCATTAGTTTCTGGCAACACATCTGTTAAGGGTCAGTTTGGCTTAGCTTATTAAAGGACACTAATAAGCATTTATCATCAAAGCAGTTTATCAGCTTACCTTCTTATCAGCCTTGATATGCTGACTTTTAAATGCCAAAAATGCATAGCTGTTTTAGATTGCTAATAAGCTTTTTTCTAATAAACATCAGCGTAACCATATAAGCTACCACAAACCCCTAAATATAATCATTCTACAAGAACAATGTCCTCATATTATACAATGTGGCTTTTGAATACATAGCTATTTGACTTATCCAACATACCTACGAATCAATAGGACCATCAATGGCTTCCAATACTAACAAATAAGCACAAAAAATGGCACAAACCAAATTACGTGATTAATCATTCAACCTACAACGAGAAGTTTCTTTCTACACTTACCTTTCTCTACAATTCAAATTAGGTACTATTTTCTAACGGTTCTTATTAACAATGTCTCCACTCACATGCCATGATAATTCAAACATACAGTCCACATGACTTCATATATTGTTCTCAATCAGTGCAAACCAGTTCAATCGCTATTCATGAATATATCATACAAATAAGCTCGCCTATCAAACTAGAATCCACTTATCAAAAAAGTACCAAAGTTTCAGGTAAGCCACACTAAAGTCAAAAAGAGTGTTTAGTCAAATAGTTGTCACTACTAGTGCTCTTTCGTAACTCTACCTACTTTTGTCCATAAGGTCTAACTCTAACCAATTGTTCAAAGATATCCTCAAATCCTCAGATACGTCAGTTTCTTCGTACAAAGCAATATAAGTGAAAGCTTCGACACTGCACAAGCAACATTACTTCACATGACAATTATTTAAGCATCATGTTTGCAAGTCCACAATCTAAAATGATACACATACAGTCATACTCAAATTCAACAAGTTAACAGTCTCAAAAACAACTCCAGTACAAAATAAATGGACCTTAAATCTAACATCATTTCATTCTCAAACTCCCAAATTAGCACAAGTTAAAGTTAGTCCAAGTTTCTAGTTATTATGTTCCAACCTGCACAACTTCCTCAGCCATAGTAACACATCTAGGAATACTATTATCTCTAGGCAAAACCCGAATATGCGTCTTGGTTTCCATCCTCATTTGCTCAATAATCTTCCCACCTTTCCCAAGCAAACTCCCAACGTGCATTCTCGAAACAACTAATCTGGCAACCAACTTATTCATGCCACCTCCTCCTCTTCCACCATACATTCCAACATCCTCTTCTTCAACCCCATATCCATACCCACCGTAGCCGCCCCCACCACCATCACTCTCCAATATCCTCTCATTAATCAACAACAATGCCTCCTGTGCAGGGCTAAAATTCGGCATCCGTCCATCGGGGTCACGCCTTCTCGTATCCGAAATCTCGATAATCCTTTCCTCATCACCAGGTAATAACTCATGTACATTAATCCAAGCACCTGTATGTTGCCTAATTGCTTTTATTATACTTCCTGATTTCCCTATCACACTTCCTGCTTTTGTATCATGGCATAATATCCTATAACTAGTTGTCACCATTAAAGACGATCCTTCTTGCGGCTTCCGGCCACCACCTCCGCCAGCTCCAGCACCGGCCATTGACCGGCGCTGGTGGTGGTGGTTGTTTGGACCACCGTAATGACCGCCGCCGTTGTAGTTGTTATAACGTTGTTTAGTTTGCCTAGGGTTTAGGGTTTCCATATGATGGTCATTGTTATAGTCTTGGTGATCGTAATAGTATCGCTTAGATCTTGATCGATCCATCATTGTTTGATAATTGATTAGATGAGTATTTTCTAGGGCAGATATATACAATAGATATAATATAAAGTTAGTATTAAACAGGGAATGTAAAGTGAGATTGAAACCCTAGAAATGGAGCAAGTATTGTTTTGTTTAGTGGAGGTTATTTGCCGGTGGATAAATCTAATTTGGGGGTTTTTTATTTATTTAAATGATGATTGGTAACTGTGACCCTGCGACATGACTATACTAGCTGTCCATACAAACCATCGGGGGGTGATTATACATTTTCTTAATTTTTTTCATTTTTTTGAAATAGTAAAAGAGGCATGAGGTTCGATGATTTTTTGTATGAATACTTTAGTTGAAAATCTTCTTATTGAAATCTTCTAACTTAATACATAACTTTAAAATTTTTATGATACCCGCTAAATAGAAAAAAGGCTTTCATAAGAACTTTTCTCTATATTGATTAGGTGCAACGTATGCATGCTCGCACAATGTGACGGTGTCACGGTGATAACAATGTAGTTATTTTTTAAAAGTATTTAATGTAAAATAAAATTATTTTAAATGTTAATAAATATATGTTGTAATAATTTCGTTAATGATGTTTTAAATATATTAAGTGAAATTATTTAAATTTGTAAATAAAAAAGAGACATTTTAAGGTGTCTCCTCGTCTTGTATCTCCGGTAAGGCGTCCCGGTGACTACTCGGTTGGACTACTGGATCTCCAATATGAACTGGGTTAATCGCACGACCGTTATCTTTGATAATCATGTTGTGCATTATCACACACGCATACACCAAATTCCTAATTGTGTTGATCGAACGTTAACGAAATGGTCGAGCAAGGATACCCCATTTTTGCTTCAGAACACCGAAAGCCCGTTCAACATCCTTGCGAGCCGACTCTGTGCTTTTTTGAACATTTTTTCTTTCGGATCGGTAGGATATTTGTACCCCTTAACAAACGTAGACCACACAAGATATATGACATCGACTAGATAGTAGCCACGTTTGTACCTATACCCATTCACAGTGAATGGGCAGTTAAGCGCAGTGCCCATACGCTCAGGGAGGAACAAGGGAGATTGTTGCAGAACATTGATGTCGTTTAGCGAACCGAGAGGGCCAAAGAATGTGTGCCATATCCACATATCTTGAGACGTCGTCGCCTCCATCATAATAGTGGGGTGTTCATGATCACCCCGCTTATATTGACCCCTGAACTCGTTTGGACACATTTTCCAAGCCAAATGTGTACAATCTAGACTGCTGGTCATCCCGGGGATGTGATGTCTCGCTTCGTGCGCTTCATACAACCGTAGTATATCATGGGTTGTAGGTCTTCGCAGAAACTCTGTTTCATATGTCTGAACAATAGCGTCACAAAATATAACGCCCCAAACTTTTTTAATGATCATTTAATAAAATATTGCACAAGTTGGAAAAATTTTGGTACTTAGAAAAATAATGCAAATTTTCGTGGAAAATCGAAATGTTATAAATCAAGAAATGACAAATGGAATATTCTTATAATGGTATAATAAGACTAATTTACAAGTTTCATGACTCGGGAAGTTCAAACGAAGGCTCGGTAAAAATGATGTCGAGGACAGCAGATGGAGGATGGTATGGCGGATGATCCGCGTTCTCCTGCGGATGCTCTGAAGGATGATAAGCAGCATCCGCAGTTTCCTGCAGTTCTACCACAATTGTCAACCTTTCTTGACAACATTTTTATGACCAAAAAGACATATACTTAAACACACAAAGAAGTTATAATTACACATTCCAACATTTCAACGATGACCATTTCTCAAAAACACAATTCTTCACCATGACGGGACGTCTTACCCAAGTTGACACTTTTCATGTCAACCACCATTCATACTTTACAATTCCAAAAGACACACTTATGACCATTTTTGCAGAAATGTACCAAACAAAGTTTACCAAAAGAGACATTACATCAAGAGCCATGGGGATGAGGGATTTCTAAGTCTCTACCAAAAGATCGTCATTCTTCCACGAATGACCTAATTACCTTAAATCTTGCAAAAACTTCGCTTCAAACACTTTAAGCTCTAGATCACACTAGTTCCTTATTCCGGAACTACCTATAAGAGAGTAAACATCTAAAAATATAAGCAAAGGCTTAGTGAATACACTTGCATACATTTATGAATACGAAGGAGGGCATGTACAAGGACTATTACATGTAACCTATGGCATCGTCATGACACATTTACATGCTCACCTTGCACTCTAACAACACATATATGGATCCATATAAGCTAAACAATCATAACAATCATGTCAGTCGGAATTCTTAGGCCCCGGAGGTTCTTAGGCCTCATAAACAATGTCTCACATGGGCTTAACACCGAACCAATTACCATGCTTGGAACATTCACATCTCATGGTAATTGGCCCAACGTATACATAAAGGTATGCAAATATACTCACCTCCTCCACAACAAGGACAATAAAGCTATAACAATAATGCTCAACAAGCTCAACCTATAATCATATCATAAAAATGCATTAAGCTTATATTCACAACTTGACTAGCTCAACCTAGTCTTACTCAATCACTAGCCTTTCTAAACCCAAAACCCAACCCATTTGTCATTGAGTTACTTCCATTATCAAGATTAACATTAGGTAGTTCAACCTATCATTTTCATCCATATTCCATTAACAGCAAACTCATATTTTCTCATAAACTCAAATTATCACATAACCCTATAAATTTCATAATCAAATGCATCATATAACTCAATGACAACTAGGTTAACTAAGGAATTGGGGAAAAACTACCATAATTCAAATTCTAGCAAAACCCCCAAAATGGTTCATCCATAAACCCTAATTCTCAATAACAAATGAAATAATGAAATAGAAATCAATACCTCACAATAGAAGATAATAGCTTAGGTTTTCAATTCACCAATTTTTCCCTTTTCTTAATTAATTTCGGCCACCACCTAGAACCACCAAAACCCTAACTTTCAAACTCTTGAATGGAGATAAATTAATGGTGATGATTGTTAGGGTGATATCTAGTATTGAATTTGAAAGTATTTTGACCTTGATTTTGAAGGAAATGGGGGTGGATTGCATGTGAAAGAAGAAGAAGAAGAATATTGGAATAAGAATTAGATGGGTGTGTGTGGCTGGCACATTCTATGGGTGCCACGACCCACTTCCATTTTTGAGGGTATTTTACCCGCTACCCATTAAAGTTCCAACTAAATTAACCCCATATTCAAAAATAAAGCACTAGGAAATTAATTTAATGTCAAAACTATAAATAGGGGTTAATTTCTTTTACCTTAAAATCTTGGGGTGTTACACATAACATTTGCAGGCATTCACGTGATATTCATTCTGCCATCTCTAAGTACTCATCGTACTCATCTGTATTACCGGTTGTGAGTTGCCTAATTGTAGATGTACACTTTTGAATAGGTGTGAAACTTTTTTTCAGGCGAGTATCTAATGACTCCCAGAAATAGGAGTATCTCGCCTCAAGATCTCGAACGATTTTTAAAAACAAGTGTTTAGGCATGCGGTAACTATCTTCAAAAAAATCACCATCATATTTGGGTTCCTCGCAAAAGTAGTCACGATGCAACCTTTGTGAAGCGGCCCAACGGTCACGGTTGACGACTTTGCGCCTTGACCTGGAACTTTCAGCTTCGTCCTCCTTAATCGCGGCTGCAAACACCTCTAGACTACTATCGTCTGACCACTCGAACGGTTCATCTAACAAAGTGGTAGAACCAATTCGTTTTTCCAATATTGTTTGATAAGATTTGTAACTTTTTGAAAGAAAAGTGTGTTGTTTGTGTGTGTTTGAATATGCGTTGTTTGTGTGTATGGAAGAAGATGTGTATTGATATATATATATATATATAAACTAGAAAAAAAGGGAATTAGCCGTTGAACGGTCAAAAAAAGCCTCGAAAACGTAAACACTCACTCTTTAAGCGATGTGGACGGACCACTCAAATTCAGTCACGCGTGGGTCATCCCGTGTTGGCGACAGTGTGCAAGTGAGTGGTCGGATGCCTCACTACCGCGAGCACTGAGTGTTGCCAACACCCTAAATAAATGGAATTTGTGGTGTAATTCTTTGTAGATATTGTATCTGTACTTATGTAGCAATTTGTTAGATTTGTTGTTTATAATATATAAATATATATTGGCTGTTCGAATAAAGGAAAATAGTAAATTCTTTAAGAATTTTTTTAAAAAATCTCTTAAAGCCTTTAAAGCATGATATGTGAATTAAACTATCTCAAATCTTGATTTTGTCACATAATCCTAATCTTGTATTGATTTTTATGATAATTAATCAAATAGATATATCATTTCACTTATAGAACACATGAACTTCAATATTAAAGTGTACATAAAAAATTCATTCCTCAACGATATTAATACAAACATGTAATATATCCTAGTTTGTTTTTGTAATATTGTATTTGTTTTTTTTTTGTGTTCAATCCCTTGTCTTTAGAAATAGAGGTTATGGGTCTGATTCTCATGCCCAACAAGGCTGGATGTTCTTTTCTACTTTTGGTATAACCTGAAAGCAGTCTCCTCTTTACCTTTGGTAGAGGTAAGGTTGTCTACATATCAACCTCCCTCATGCATACAACGTCGAAGACGATATTGGGTTCCAAAACATGTAGAAGACGACATTGGGAATTACTTTTTTTCCCATATATTCATTTGTGTAAATCATTTATGAGAACACATACGTATATAACTTGGTAGTTGTCGAGAATGTATTCCGAATATGACATAATTTTGAATAAAAGTGTCTTAGCTTGCCATTATTATTGATGTGAGTTTGATAATTAAAATAAGCTTGTTTTTTTATGCTTTAGATTTTGAGTTCTCGGATACATAACAACAACACGCTTTCACGCTTGAAAGTTTGGCACGAAGCTGGATACACTTAGGATACTCCGTCAAGTTATATGAGTGGAATTGAATTGAAGTTCTTTGTGAAAGATATACTTTGTGCTTCATCCGAGTCGATCTTGAATCTCATGCAGCGGAACTTTTTCTCAACATCCGAGCTAGGTAAGTGTTCTAGAAACCGGTTATGGTTTTGGCGAGGTCTTTTAAAGTGACATAGCCGGTTATGAAGATGGTGAATATGCATCCTCGAGAAAAAAAATTGTTTGAAAAATATACTTAATTTCCAGTTCATGCATGGTGAAGGAGGTATTTTATATAGTGTTCAACTCTGCATGTGATCCACTGACTGTCCATTGGTATATGTAGATATGTAGTAGGAACTATCGATCATTTTAGGCATATATTTTTCTTTCTATAAGTTATGTGTCACATTTTCTAATACTCCATAGTTTACCTGCAGATACATGCATGAGGTATATGCATCCACTTCTACTGAAATACATATATTTATCTATTTTCCTTATTTTTCATATCCGTAATCAATGAAAACCCCGTTAAAAAGATAAATGGGAATAAACAAGTTGCTCTAGTTTCTATATGTTGTAGATAAGATATAACAGGGTGGGTGGGTCGGTGGCTGTGGTGGTCGACAGTGGAATGTCAACTACATATGGTAGTCTAGCATGATATGAGGTAGATGAAGAAAGAGGGTAACGGGAGTGCAATGGTGAGAAAGGGGGCCATCGTAGATGATGATGATGGACGTGACTGAAGATGGTGGGGTTGGCATCGACCTAACAAAGGAAGGAAAATTACTTTGAAGTATACTTTGAAAAAAATTCAACTTTATCTATCCAAACTGTTGCTTGTGATAACAAAAGACCAGAAAACTTGATAATCTTATTCAATGATAAAGTTGCCATATATATAGCAGTTGAGTACAACGGTAAGCAAAGAAAAAGTAAAACCACTAAACCACTTCTACCCATGACTCCTAAAGACTAGGTATTAACCTATAGATCAGGAAGTACATTATTATTAAAAAAAAAACACGTGCAAACGTAACCTTTGAATTATTCTCAACACCCCCTCTTAATTCAAAAGGTTCTCAACCCAAGTTTTCCCAAGTGGATTTTGGATGTTCTTTTCTACTTTTTCTCAAATACACAAATTGCTCAGTCCCAAGTGGCTTTGTCAGTATGTCTGCAACTTGTTCCTGTGAAGTGCAAGACTGCAGCTCTATCTGTCTCCCTTCAACCAGATTTCAAATAAAGTGAAACTTGGTATCAATATGCTTACTACGTCCATGATGAGCTGGATTTTTGGAAAGAAATACTGCTGACATGTTGTCACAAAAGATCTGAGTTGCCCCCTCTTGCTCATAACCCAGTTCGATCAATATTTTCCTCATCCAAGTAGCTTGACAGGCTGCTGCTGTTGCCGCAATATATTCGGCCTCCGTAGTTGATAGTGCAACTACCTCTTGTTTCTTGGAACTCCATGTGACTGCAGCGGAACCAATTGAGAAGACATTTGCTGACGTACTCTTTCTATCTTCTAGAGAGCTAGCCCAATCGCTATCTGTATAACCGACTAATGCTACTTGATTAGTTTTCTCGTACCACAAACCCAGATTGATGGTTCCTGCAGCATATCTTAAAATTCGCTTAGCTGCACCCATATGATAAACTGATGGTTTTTGCATGTATCTTGAGACTACCCCAACAGCAAAAGCAATATCGGGACAAGAATGTGTGAGATAAATTAAACCACCAACGAGACTTCTATACAAGTAATCATCTGCTGGTGCTCCTCCATCTTCAGCTTGTAATTTATCGTTGGTATTCATTGGTGTAGCTACTGGCTTGCATTGTTCCATGCCAAATCTTCTTAGCAAATCTCGAGCATACTTTTGTTGTGACAAAAAAATACCTTTTGATTGCTGATTTACTTCCAGTCCAAGAAAATAGTTTAACACTCCAATATCAGTCATCTCAAACTCATTGATCATCCTTTGCTTGAACTCAGCCACTAACTTCTTTGAAGAGCTTGTGTACACTATGTCATCAACATACAAGCATACTACAATAACTTCACCTGTACCAGCCCTTTTTATGTATAATGTAGGCTCACTTTGACTCCTTTTATAACCATGTTGCACCAAATGACTGTCGATTCTGCTGTACCAAGCCCGAGGGGCTTGCTTTAGCCCATACAGCGCTTTGTGTAACTTGAACACCATTTCCTCTTGCCCTTCTTTTTCGAAACCAGGAGGTTGTGTAACATAAACCTCCTCATTAAGTACTCCATTCAAAAATGCAGACTTAACATCAAATTGATATGCCATCCATCCCTTTTGAGCAGCAAGAGCAAGAACCATCCGTATTGTTTCAAATCTAGCAACGGGTGAGAATGTTTCTTCATAATCTATTCCACGTTTTTGTGCATACCCTTTCGCAACAAGTCGGGCCTTATGCCTTTGCACACTGCCATCTGCATGAAACTTAAGTTTAAACACCCACTTAAGTTCAATAGCTTCCTTACCAAGGGGCAAACGAGTCAGTGTCCACGTTTTATGGTGTTCCAATGCAGCTATCTTCTCCTCCATAGCGTCTTTCCACTTCGTCATCTTGATAGCTTCTTGATGTGTACTTGGTTCAACAGCAGAGAGTGCAAACTGACATGCTTCATAATCAGAAATAGGTACAGTATTGTTATAGACTTCAATGAGGTCACGTACCCTATGAGCCGAGTCACTTGAAGCTGTACCATCTGAACCTGAAACTTCATTTGACTCGCGTGAGCTTGAACCTGCATTTGACTCATCGCTAGTTTCACCAGAAGTTGGACTTGATGGCGATGGACTACTTGTTTCACCACTCGACGAGGAAGCATGGGAGTGATCATGACCAGAACCCTCACTATTATTAGAGGAGCTGCTTGAACCCTCATCAAAAGTATTTGAGCCGCCACCAACACTATCATTTGGGAACACCGTACCCTTTACAAAAGTGGCATCATCTTGTTTTCTATCATTCTTTAAATCTTCACTCCATACTCCATGTTCACAAAATACTACATCCCTACTTGGTATGATTTCTTTTTTAACAGGATCATATAATCGATAGGCCTTGGAGTTGGGTGAATACCCAACAAAGATACATTTTTTTGACTTTAAATCTAACTTCTTTCTCATTTGGGAAGGAACAAGTGCATAGGCAATACAACCAAAAACTTTCAAATGACTTACAGAGGGTTTTTTGCCATACCACATCTCGTATGGTGTTTTCCCAGAGATGGCTGTAGTAGGTGATAACGAGGTAAGATAAACTGCTGTAGATACCGCCTCACCCCAGAAGTAGTTTGGCAAACTCTTCGCCTTAAGCATGCATCTTGCCATTTCTACTATTGTTCGATTTTTTCTTTCCGCGATCCCGTTTTGCTCCGGGGTGTATGGCGCTGTCAGATCATGTCATATCCCATTATCTACACAAAACTCATTGAACAACTTCCCGATAAATTCACCTCCACGGTCTGTTCGCAAGGCCTTGATTAAATATCCACTTTCTTTCTCAACTTTTGTTTTAAATTTCTTAAATATTTCAAAACTTTCTGATTTCTTATTCAAAAAATACACCCAGCTCATACGAGTGTAATCATCAGTTAATAAAAAGAAGTAAAGATTACCTCCTATAGACTTAGTCTGCATAGGACCCACAAGATCAGCATGGATCAACTGGAGAGGGCAGTTGGTGCGTGATGTGCGAGTAGGAAATGATCGTCTCGTTTGCTTTCCAAAAATACATCCTTCACATTGGTCGATATTACCAATCGATGGAAGGCCAGTCACCATGTTTTCTTTACTAAGTTGTTGCAATGCTTGTTCATGCAAGTGACCATATCTAGCATGCCACAGTGAGGAGTAACTTCCATCCATCACTAAAGTCGTGTCTACTTTTCTTTCAAGATCAAATGGAAAAGTGTTGTTAGCTGACACAGGTACCATGCATGCTACTTTTCCAGTGGACTTGTGAGTGATTGTACAAGCATCATCATCAAATAATATTCTATACCCACCTTTCATTAGCTGGCCCACACTTAATAAATTATACCCCAATTCAGGAGCATATTGCACATCATGCAAAACTTTAGTTTGCCCATTACCCATTGGAAGCTTCACTACACCTTTTCCTTCAACTTGGATGCCCTTGCCATTTCCCATCTTCACATCCACTTTCTTAGTAGTATCTAAACGTTTAAAGATGACTTTATGCCCGGTCATGTGGTTAGAACAACCACTGTCAATGAACCACACGTTGGAATTTCCATCACCATTATTACGACTGGCCATGAGGGACTTGTTATCATCATCTGCTATTTCAACATCACCATGAGCCATAAAAAGTCTGCATTCATCTTCATCGTCTTCTTGTTCTACAACAGCATTGGCTTGAGGCTCGGACCAACACTCTGATCTCACGTGACCAAATCGGTTACAGTTGAAACATTGTACTCCATTTCTTCCACGACCTCCTGATCTCCCTCGTCCTCTACCACGGCCACCACGTGTAGGGAACCTTCCTCTACCTCTACCAAATGAGCTTTCTCCTTCCTTGGCCTGAAATGCCCGTTCTTCTTCGACATGCTCAACACTTCTATTGACCCTTCCTTCATGAGATTGGAGGGAACCCATTAATTGGTTGAAGGTTAGTTTTGTCAGATCTTTCGCCTCTTCTATCGCCGTGACCACATGATCCCATCTCATGGGTAGGCTGCGTAAAACTTTCTCAACCACCTGTTGATCAGAAACCGTATCTCCATAGGCTCTCTTTTGATTCACTATTCGGGTGACTTTTGAAAGGAAATCACCAATAGCTTCATCATCCTTCATCTGAAGAGTCTCAAACTCTCTTCTTAGCCCTTGCAACTTCACGGTTTTCACCTTAGAGTCACCTTGATACTCCGTCTGCAACACCTTCCTTGCATTTTTGGCTGTTGTTGCGGCTGCAATACGCGAGAATATGCTGTCATGAACAGCCTGTTGAATCAACGACAAGGCACGTGCATCTTTCTTTTGATTTTCTCGTAATCTCGCAGCATCATTGTCTTCCTCTGAGAACCCAGTAGAAACCAGATCCCAGAGTTCTTGTGATCGCAAGACCGTCTTGACCCTAATGCTCCAGAACTCGTATCCATCCCCTTTGAAAACTGGAAGGATTGGTTGAATGTTGTTGTTGCCGCTTGCAGACGCCATCACACACTCTCTCTCACTCCTTATATATATATATGTATATATTTTTTGTTTTGTGAAATATGACTTTTTCTCTCTCACTCAGGTGCTTTTCAATTGTAATTCCTCACAGATCTGGAACCTGGCTCTGATACCACAATGTTGCTTGTGATAACAAAAGACCAGAAAACTTGATAATCTTATTCAATGATAAAGTTGTCATATATATAGCAGTTGAGTACAACGGTAAGCAAAGAAAAAGTAAAACCACTAAACCACTTCTACCCATGACTCCTAAAGACTAGGTACTAACCTATAGATCAGGAAGTACATTATTATTAAAAAAAAAAACACGTGCAAACGTAACCTTTGAATTATTCTCAACACAAACATGGTAACTCTTTATTTAATATACAGTTTTTTATTATGACATGCATTTATCATCTTTCTCTTTACAATTAGACACTCACATGCTTGAACTTTTAAAACTTTATTAAAAAACATATACTTTTAAAACTTTATTAAAAAACATATATGTTTTAATATATCATACATATATAAAAGATTACATAGTTAAGCCAAGCATCTATAGAAATTTTACCTTAACCATGACATAAATACGACCAAAAGACTTATCGAAGGAATGCCATTTCTTCTAATCATATATGTTTTCTATTCATTCAGGGGAGAGTGGCGACAGGCCACCATTTGTGTTTGTTGAAGAGGGAAATCTTGAGGAACTCCAAAATTATATTTATGATGAATGTGGTTATAGTAAAGAGATTAGATTGGTGAATACCATTGTTTTTTAAAATGTAAAATTTGTTGATTTATGTAACCTAAAATCTATTTAATCAATTTTTGTAGGCCTAGGGTGATCGTTCTGGGGATGGGTTTTGGTATTCTCTCCGAGCGGGTATAAATAAAGTAATGTCTCTGCTTTGACTTTTTATTGTAAAAGTTCTCGCTAAAACTGAAACTTTCTATGAAAAATGGTTTCATGTGGTCAACTTGGAAGAATGCTCTATTTACTTTTACATGGTCAAGAAGAAGGACATGGATCCATATACTATCATGAAAGATGGAGATGCATCGTATGCATTTTTCTTTGTTTAATTTACATACATATCTAACTTTTACTTCCGTTTTTCTTATGTACTGTTTAGGGGTATATATACTTGCTGTTATTTTTACAACCCATTGAGGAAGAAACTGGTGGCCATTGAGTTTGTTTTTTACGGGTAATATAACATTAAATGCATTAAATAAAGAGTTGTCATGTTTTTTCCAGGTAAAATTTCTATAAATGCTTAGCTTAACTATGTAATCATTTCAGTACAATGGTTAAAAAAAAAACAAAACAATGGTGTCAACTAGATATAGCCACTAGCCAGTATGCATGTCACAAGGGTGAGTTGGCTCGTTTGGTCTTTTAGTGGGTAACAACTCGATACACTAGAAAGACTTATTTCTTGACCATCAACAATAAAAAACATAAATTGGTTACTAGGTAGCCCATCAAGCGGGTTTTGAGCTTAACCCAAAACCATGACTTACTTAGCCTCTAATTTAACTGAAACAAAACATGTTTACTAGCATATAAACTCGACTAAAGGATATTATCACAATAACAAGCTACCTCATACACTTAACATCTATTATGTCAAGTGACTAGTTTTGGCGGGAATTACTAAATATAACATAAGGAATTATCAAATGTAAAACCCGAACACTGCTCGAAATTCTGGCTTTACAAGTTGTCTCTCCCGACTTGCAAGAGTAGCAGCAGCTGCACCAGCAACAAGGGCTGGTGACTTACAAGAGAGACTACCAATCTGATGAGCCCAAATGAAACATAGAATACATTTTCACTAGTATTAAAAATGACCCTACTTATGAAACATTAAACTAGCTTGCATCTTCTTGGACAAATACCTGATGACAACCTACCTCATGCATACACAATAAAAAGTCAAAATCCATATAAAAGTCACAAATTAGTATTTCTTAAAAGTTAATACTAAAAAAATTATGTTTGAGCCCGGCTGAGGTTGAAACCAGTCAACAGATTACATCAAGTTCATCACAGAAACAATGCATCAACACAAGTTGGAAAAGAGAGGACGTACGGACCATGTATTACGTATATAAAGCGTTTAAGCATTTTGATTTGATATATAGATAATGGTATGTAAAGCAGATAACCTTAATTGATTCTATTTACTGATCATGTATTATGGTTATACGAACTTTCACAATGAAAATCTACCATATGGCCGGTGGGAGATCGATGAAGCCAACCTTAAAGACATGATAGCAGACCGTGGGGGGTTAATTAAAACTATGAAGAATTAATGTTCTATAATTAAGTCTTCAATTCTGAACAAAAATTGCACTTAATGGAAAAAACCATACTGTGCCCAAAAGTAAGTAGAAATTAGAAAACATTCATCTCCTAGGTGCAGAGCAAGCTATGGATAATGTGAATACGTCATATTATTTTAGCCTTGTTAATTTGAAGCTGTAAAAAATGATATGATGGTTGATTATTGCTCACAAATTGTATTTTGTGTAAAAGGGTCACCCAAAGAATGGTAAAAGGGTCGAACAATGAATGTTTAAGATTCTTCAAAGAAGGTCACCTAAAAAATTCAGGCAGTAGTCAAGCATCAATCCGGAAACCTTCTTTAGAGAATCTCTAACACTTCTCGGCCACCTCTACAAGATGATCTAAGTACACTTTCGTGAAAAAATGGTGAGATATTTTGTGATCGAGAATCCAAAGCTTGATTGCTCTGCCATCTCTACACTATCACATAAACAACAAATGTTGGAGTGAGCGTGTTCCATAAGTCAGTATATGGTCCACATTGGATGTCACTGTCGGGTTCAAACCATTAACATCTAATACTTGTCGTGTAAAGAAAATAAATAAAAAGTTATCACAGCATATGACTAATGAGATTATGAGAACGTGTATAATTATCCAAAGGTCACCAAATCTGTGTCTATGGCCCGCTCTGGATTTCCATTTTTTAACATGAAGCAACATATATTAAATTTTATGTGACTTTTATATGGATTTTGACTTATTATTGTTAATTTAGCCCGTACCAAACAAATTTCCTAGCTCAAAGACCCTGCATAGAAGTAAGATTACATGTATATACGTCAGCATCTTCCATGATTTGATATATTTTTTCTTATTCTTATATATCATATAATAATAATAATTACCAATAGTACACTATAATACTCGTACCAATTTACTCCTTTAATTTATTTTGCCCACAAAGGCAACTACAAATATTAATTCATAGTAGTAAAACACATAAACAAATATATTTATCATATATATAGTCGATCTTCCGAGCTAGCCATAACCAGCAAATTAAGTTTCTCTAGCTGTGTATCTTGAGCTAAAAAACTCGATCTGTACGTTATGGGTTTCTACCACCGCCCCTCCCTCTCCTTGGATCGTGCCTTGGATTGGCTCCGGCATCGTCATAGTCTAAAACTGCATCAAGTACCGAAAGCTTCCTTGCGTGTATCCTAAAACCATCCTACATGAAGAACAAATCTATTTAGGCTTGTAAATTGTAAATTCTAAGGTTGATTAGTTAACGCAGTAACTTTGGTATTGCAACAAAAAGTGATTAAGGATATATTTACATCTATATCAAATCATTAGTATATTGCAATGTTATCTAATCATATAAGTGAAAAGCAACAACTGATTATTGTTACCACAACTTATTATTTACCTTTATATAAAGATAGATAAGTTGAAATACATGTTCGATAATTTGTTTTCACTTTTTTACACTCTAAAACTTCAAAGAAAAAAAAAATCATGGTATGCACATGCATACCTTAGCTTCCATGTAGGTATTGTATGTCAAACCTAACACTTAATACTAAGGTTCAATATATTTAAACCATGTGCATTTTCATCTTATACTCATAGCATTTGAAAAAATTAATCAATTTTTTCTATAGCATGTACGCTACACGGGAAAAAAAAAATCATATAGTTCATGTGCATTCAGTCATTCACCCCAAATGTATTATCACGTATATGGTGTGAAAACCTAGATCGTAGAAAAGAAGGTAAATGCCTAGGAACCTCTTAATTATTAAAAGGTAAAAACCTACATGTTATACGCAATGCTATATATTTATTATTTTGTTTTTAGCAATAACATCACATTTTGTGAAACTCTATATTAGAGGGTTTTGGGATTGCGTTTTGAAGAGATTAACTAATTATTGTCACAAATAATCAGAAAAAGTGTTTAGCGGATAAATTGATTATTTATGGCATAGAGAGAACAGGGAGTTTAAAAAGCACGTAGACATGCTTAGTTTAATAACGCAATGCCAAGCACCCCCCTAGTAATATTAAAACTTTTGGCTTGTGTGCGATAATACCGTTAAGTTGTTAACAATGGTTTTTTTCAAGTTCTTAACAATGCTAAAGCTTGACAAGTATGTTGCTAGTAAAGACGATAACCTTGTGGAGAGAGTAAGCATGATTTACGCCACCATTCCTGCCACCGCTCACTATTCTCAGAGACGAAATGAATCAACAATAAAATTAATTAGTTAACGATCGATAATATATAGTTAATACTTAATACATACACACAAGCTTAGATACTAGAATGAAATAAACCTGAAGTTATGTAAATGAGCAATAGAAATGAAATGACAAGAGTAGTTTTGGTAAAAAGAGCCATATAGTATGATGATACTGCTTTTGTAATGCAGGATGGAACAAAAAGAGATCAGATGGAGAGCTATTTATATAATGTAACAACCTAGCTCAATGAATTAAAGAGATATATAGTGGCTATAGCTAGCTTTCATGAGATGATACCAACCCAATAGCTATACAAGTATGATGAGTAGTAGTGCATGTAGCAATACCAACATAATGAGGCCACAATATATTGTGAAGTCAACTTCATTAAAAATTATGTTACATCAATACATACATATATATTTAATATATATGTAACAACACTACTATACATAATGCATATTGTGGACACCTTGCAGTATTATCCCTTTGCATGGCTCTTATAGTTTTGCTTTTTTAATTTCTAAGTCAAAACCTGCTTTCTGGTCACAATCATGCTCCATCTTGCATTTTGTCATCTTTGGTTACCCATCAATTTTTGACTTTTTTTGGAAACTTTGAAAGGAGATGTATGGAGTCACCAAACAGTCCACAAAATATCACGTATCAGATCCAGCATCCTTCATACATATATATATATATACAACCCCAAACTTGATCAAGTGATCAACGTTTTAATTAAATTGTTTAATAAATTTTTATGTATATATGGTAGTCATGAATTAATGTATATGTTAATATGTATCACTTAGAATCGAATAGTAATGTTCACATCCTTTTATCATTTATAAGCTATCACTACTAGAAAATTGGACTTTACTTTGACGAAATTAATGTCGGAAAAATCTGTCGCAATTAGCGACAGATTTACCGACAGATTAACCCTTGCAACTTTGTTTAAAAACTAAATTTAAAATATATTTTCGGTCATTTCACATTTTTTTTTAAAATCTTGATAGAAGTCTTGACTTTGAATACAATGTGTTGTATTGATGAAAAATAACGAAACATACATATACCTAGAACGTCTTGATTATTTTCTAGTAGTGATAGCTTAATTATGTTATTTGACTTATTTCTGTATTTTGTGACTTTTACCCTGTAATTCTTGATCTCAAGCTTCATCACTATTCCTTGGGTAAACGTCATCTTAGGTAGACGTCAATTTCTACTTTTGGACCATTATTCTTCTTTTGTGTTTTTGGGGACGAGAGGAGGTTATCATTTGTGTTAGTACTGTTGCTTACTATTTGGTTGTATTGCATCATATATACTAAACAGTTAACTTCGTATGGAACAATTAGTAATATATATTTGTATGATGATATCGTATCAAATTTGTAACAAAATTCATCTTTTTTTATTTATTATTATTATTATCAACCCTTTCAAAAAATCTAAGATACATATTTTCGTTAATGGTTTTTCTCTATTGGTACAAAGTTGTACTATCTTATTTGAAATGATTATGTATACATGAATATTTTTAATTTATAATAAACAAATTGTGTTTTTGGAATACATAAGCGAGTAGTGGAATCAGTAGCACTAGGAAAAGTGTGACAGCTCAACATAAGCACTTTTTTCTTTTAAATTTAATTAAGATTAAGATAATTCAACCTTCATATCACTAAAAATACTTATGTTAATTAGAATATTTAAGTCCATAATCTCCCAAAGGGGAGACCAAATGTTGGCTAAAGTTACACATTCAAATCTTCATTTCCCCTTAAGTAAACAAGAATTTTAGTTCTATAAATAAAAATAACAAGTTCTATGTTTGTAAATGGCTTTGCCAAGAGCTAATCTTTTTAGATTTTAGAATACCATCTCAGTTTAATGTTTATATGTTACCTTAAATCAAAAAAAAAAAAAAAGTCCACGGATGATTTATAGCTTAAAGTCTTTAGTTCAGAAGAAAAGAATATTAGGGCAAATTGGAGAGTTCTTTATTATTATTAATTAATTCTTAGTCGAATTATATTCAGAAAGACAAAAGGTATGTGCCACATAAATCGTAATATGAGAGAAAAAACGAGCGATGGTGACTCTCGTATATTTTTCCTATGTCGAAAAGGAAAATGAAGTGTACCAAAAGTGTTCAAATATAGGCTTTGACCCTAATTTCATTTTTTAAATCAAAAGTATAATTTAGTGTTTATTTTGGAAAAAAGGTATGGTGGCAACATCATTCTGCAAACATCATGTCTCTTATGACTTATGTTATGTTTCTTTTGTTAAGAAAGTTTTGCATTGCTGGGTCTTTTAGGGTTTTATCAAAGTCATATTATCCTTATAACATGAAAAACGCAGCGGAAGAAATGAACCTTTCATTATGTTATATGTAGTTAAAACCAAATTTTAACTTATAAAAGAAAACCCCAAACAATAAGGATCCATGTATATGAATATCATGCAATCAAAATAACAACCATAGGGTGTTTAGAAGACTACCTTCTTCCAAGCTTATGAGAAGGTTGATATGAAGAAGATGATGTTCTTGAATAAGCCAAGTCTTCAAAATAGAAGTACCTCAAGCTTGCATACCCCAAGCCTCCAACAAACACCCAAATATGCTAGAATTTTAAACTTGGAAAACCCTTCTTTTCTTCCTTGTTTGTGCCGAAAAATAAAGAGAGAAAAGAGAGAGTTTTTGCACTTGAGAGTTGAGAGAACACTATTGCAAATGCATGTAACAAGTGTGTGTTTCCAATGTGGCTAGTGGGTTATATAAAACAAGCAAATGTATGTGTGTTTTGGGTGAGAGGGGGCCGGCCCCAAGGTGAGATCACATGGGTCTCACCAACTCAAAAACCACATGCATTTTCCTTTTATACAATATATATAAATGTATTATAACATGTTATATACTTTATGTAACATATTATGAATTATACACAACACACATAAGTGTTTATGTTGCCAAATAAACACATTCACATATTTCTCAAAATAAATTATCCATATAATTTACTTATATTTCTCAAGTGCATTTATTTAGAAACCCATTTTCTAAATGCTTCAAGTATTGATATTTATTTAAAGATCATATCATATAAATAAATATCATAAGTGTTTGTCTAACTTGTTATTGGGTATGACCTGACTTGGATCATCACATACTAGCCACGTCAATTTAATATGTGTCTTGGGCATACGAAATTCCAACAATTATTCTTGTGAATGAGGTTATTAACTTATAATTGTCTTATTATTTACGAACATATATATAAACTTAAGAGATTTGATCGTATCAAAATTAGTATAAAAAATTGTGTCATGTGTCCTTCACTCAGAAAGATATTAGAATAAGATTTAAGTGTTTGAAGATATATTTTAGTTCTGATTCAAAGTGAGTTATATTATCCGACTCAGAATATCCATATTGTGTGTATCCAACGTTCATCTATTACTATCATATGTATTTGTTGGTATGCATGTTTGTCGACAGGGGTGAGTTAGATTAGGACTCCTTAAATTAGGGACCATTAGGGACATGAAACTTACACGTGTAAATTGTATCTTACACATGTGTAGGTCGTGGTGGCGGTGGTCACCGTCGCCAGATGATCATGGTGGTGATCGGAGATGATGGTGGTGGCGGTGGTGGTGATGGTGGTTGTATAACTTACACATGTATAGGCGTGGTGGCGGTGGTCGCCGTCGCCGGAGATGATGGTGGTGGTCGGAGATGATGGTGGTGATGGTGGTCAGAGATGGTGAAAAATGAATGCTTGAGAAGTGTCTCTAATGGTCCCTAAAATAAGAAGTCCCTAATTTAACTTTTTTTGTTTTTCGACATGTCATTAATTTGTATAAGTTGTCATATGACATCCATACAAATTGTCCAAAAGCAAAAGTACCACCGAATACATACACTAGAAATATTATAAAGTTGCATACATGCATAGATCGAACCATTAAGTTTGTTATGTATAAATAATTTTGAGGCAATTCTAAACACTAGCTTGTCCCTAAAATACATTATAATTTGCTGGGACTTTATATATCTTACTGAGTATCAACAAAACGTTTCATACATTCTTGAATATATAGCGAATTATAAACCAGCTGGGTTGGATCAGTGGTTGGAACTCTTGCCTCTGGAGACAGAAGTCAAGGGTTCAATCTTCATGCCCAGCAAGGCTGGAGGGCTTTTTCTACCGATGGTAGAACATGGAAGCAGCCTCTCTACCTTTGGTAAGGGTAAGGCTGTTTACATCTCAACCTCCCCCATACACCGTCGAAGACGGTATTGGGACCCAAAACCCGTGGAAGACGGCATTGGGAGTTACTTTTTTGAATATATAGCAATTTAGCAACATCTTTAAATTCTTGAATATAGGGTGATAAAGATGTAGCCCAAGATGTATTATGCTCCTTGTTCGGTTTTTCCTCCCTTATATGAAAAACGATTCTCTCCTCGTTAGTTACATAACCAAGGTGACAACTCGTTTGGACCAAGTTGGGTTGGTAAAGAAAGCACTTATTAGTATAAGATTTTGGGCATGATAAGGTGGAATTGGTGACTCAATTGTTACTTTAAGAGTGATGGTGATTTTTAAGATTGTGTATGATCCTAATTTTGAAAATGAAAAGCAGATGGAAAGTTGACTACTACGCAAATTCAACTTCATGGACCATGTAATATCAAATTCCACTAAAATTCGTACTCAAATTTCAAAGATCACATGGAAGAGAAATCTGATACCTTATATACTACATATATGATTTTCAGTTTTTCGTCTCGTGAACATTTGAGATGGTGTGACATAATCAATCCTAGCATGTAGGAAGCACAAAAACTCAAAGCACCAACATCACAAATTACCAATGATGAAAACAAAGCTATGTATAATTTCTGAATTTGGACAACTATCTGACAACATATAGCAATTTCAAACAAAAGACACCTTTCCGGTTTTCTGATAAAATTTGAACAAAACTATGAATCAAAAGAGGGTACTTGGGGTTGGATCCAGGGCCATTTTGAATCACAAAGATCAAAAGGGTAATTTCCATCGTCATCTTTGATATCCGTAGCAGCATTTTTCTTCACAAGCAACTCGGCAATGCTTTCTCTTTCACAAACAGCAGCATAATGCAATGGTGTCTGGCCCTCATTATCCTTCAGGTTACAGTATTAAAGAAATATCAGCATATGTCCATGGGAATATAGTTTGCACAATTGACAGGTACGAGCAGGTTGGGTTGGTGGCAAAAGTTTTGGACCCAACTCCCAAATTTTCGCACTTTCTATAGATGACTAGCGTCCCAGTTTCAGTTGAGAAGAAGTTCAAAAGGGAAACAGGTCAAGTAGGTCCCAAAGTGTATTATTAATGAACACAACTACCAAAGCCAGTTAATCAAGAAAAAGATTACTATTGAATATTTTATGTGATCATATTTGACACTATTTATTTTAGTGCAAAACAATAGAACCAAAAAGTGTTCCAGGACAACTCAAACCCGACTTACTTTGATCTGCAAAAAAATTACCCATTTTGATTAAAACCCGAACTGATCTGATACCCAACCCGTTCATTTTGCCACCAATAATTGACAGCAAGATTACCTTTATGTTCACATCAGCGTTCCTGCTCAACAGTAATTCTGCAGCTTCTACATGGCCACGATCAACAGCCCAGTGCAAAGGTGTCCGGCCCTCGCTATCTGCGTTTTTAAATGATTGTTAAAATTTAAAAGATATTATTGAATACCTATCGGCTAAATGCAGATAAACGGAAATTACTTCACATATATTCACACTACATAGGATTCATAATTTGATGGCAGAATATTTCCTGGTCAATGGACTTGGTATCATACACATCTCACTCTATTGTATAGTTTATTTAATGGTCTATACATACGATCCTTTCTATATCATACAGGTTGATGTTAACATAACCACCGCGGAAAATAATAAAGATAAATAAAGTTTACAATATGACTTCGAGTGATAGAATGTAACAAACCCTTTGTATCCACCGGAACACCACTCTCAACACACTTGATCAAGTTCTCTGTATCACCTTCTCTTGCGAAGGCGTGTACAGCATCTAACTTTCTGAGAAGCAATGTGTTAGCCAAATAATATTACTTCACTACTCTTATACATAGTAATCCTAGTGTAAACAATTACCATCGGTGATTCAGTATCTATGCTAGAAGATTATATAATAACTAATAAATATGGTAAAACAAAATCAAAAGATACACATTGACAAAGAAAAGCATTTGAGAATAAAAAAGGTTCACATACCACTTTCAGGCAAGGGTAACTTAATTTAATGCAGACAGGACCTATGATGCATAGTTATTACATTCACTGGAAATTGAAGGTAAGGTAACAGGACGACAGCCTGAAAACACTTTTCGCCCAAGGCTAGTTATTTTTTCAGTAAACAATGTGTGTGTGATAAATATCATTACAAAAAAATGTACCATCACAGTAAAGGCTGGCATAACAGGTCACATGAAACCTGTTAAGACACGAACCTGTTAAGGTCAAACACGAACACGACCTGTTAACTAATCGTGTCATTCTTTTCAAACACGAACACGACACGAAAATTAACAGGTGCACCTGTTAAGAAATCTGTTAACATATACTTTATAAAATTCTTGACTAATATTAAAAAAAACTTAACCATACAAAAACTCTTACAAATTTCAACTATTATATAACGGTAATAATCCTTACATTACAAAAGTTCATAGACATCTTACCTTATAAAAATCATATATCAAATTATAATAATCAATTCTTAGTAATTTATGTATATGTATAACCTTAACAGGTCTTAACATGTCTTAACAGGTCTGGATCTGTTAAGACACGAATCTTAACAGGTCTTAACAGGTCCGAACCTGTTAAGACACGAAACCTGTTAAGGTCAAACACGAAACCTGTTAAAAACAGGTCGTGTCGTGTCGTGATCACACTATAATCAAGTTTCCTTTACAAAAAATTGACTCGGCAGATTGTATAATGTATACAGTTAAAATACAATTTGGACAACTTTCAAGGTGCTTGATCCATTTCATTTTTAGTTATTTTTGGAATATTTACCTATTTGACCCGTAAGAAATTTAACATAACCTGATTCAAGCCATTACAATAATCCAAATTGCCACATCTACCACTAACAAAAGCATAGGACTGGCATCTACAATCACAAAATGGGCTTTTATATCTAGTAATCTCACACAAAAGGTTTACAGAACCTTACAGCTCGTCAGATTCCTCTTCATGGATAAAAGAGCTGAAAACAGGTCCCATTGGTCTAGTATCATTACTTGATCGTTCGTTGTCATTTTCACCTCTTCTCTTCAGTGAATTACAACACCAAAGACAAACAGAGTAAAATATGGTGAGTAGTTAATTAATAATAGCTGACAAACCAAGACACGCTATTTTTTTTTCGTGTGTGTGTATGCATGTGGTGTGTGTGTGTGTGTGAGAGAGAGAGAGAGAGAGAGTCGTCTCACAGAAGTTGAACCAGCAGCCCAAGTAGGGTATAACTGAGTAATAATTTCAATATACTTTATCATCGCTTCCTCTGGGGGCATTGCACCTAATTTCTGCCATGCATTCCTAGCGCACACCACACATAAAGTTAAATATGAGAAAGGTTACAAAAATGAGCAATATTCATATAAGAAATGTAATGATGATCAGTCGTATATGTCCAACAGATATATATGATAACTCTATACACCATATGAACCCATCTATAAAACACAAAAACAGATAAGAAAGCTACTTGCAACATTCTTTCCATAATGATGTCAAGGTTCATAAAGCGTTTATGAGGGCAGGAGAAGTATTCGGTCAAAAAGGATTAATTTTGGTACGGTTTGGAACAATTTAGGTTACTGAAAACTCTTTGGGTATGTTTGGCAAAATTAGGTACAGCAGCCGGAACTTTTATTAACATAATGTGTTCGGAAAAGCAGCTGGAGCTGGAACTTATGAATGTAAAATGACGTAAAACGGCAAAAATATTAAATTCAAAAGGTGGAAGCGAGTTAGTTATGGGTATTTAGATAATTTAGTTTCCCATAAGCTCAAGCTACTTTTCAAAATCTACTTCGATTAGCTTATTGTTTAGGAGCTTTTAGAAACATAACCTACCAAATTATTTTGGTAGCCAAACAAAGCTTATGAGCCTAAGCTTATATATACCAAAAGCTCAAGCTCTTATAGGATCCTATAAGGAGCGTAAAATAGATAACGGAAAACGAGTAACATTAAAAATACAGAATGTGATCAATGGCGTGTCATACATGTCCAGCAGATATATGATAACCCTTACACATATGACACTCACATATAAAGGAGTAATGCTAAAGATTGACTTTCACAAAAAATAGGTAAGAAAGCAATTTGCAACCATTGTTGTTAAAAGCGAGCGCCCAGGCCGCCTAGGCGCAAGGCGAGGGCGAGGCAAGGGGTTCCCGCCTGAAAACCTAGGCCCAGGCCCACTAAGAATTTAGGCGGCAGACTCCTTTTTTCTATAAAACCCTTTGGTTATCCAAGAAGCATATTAATAGCATCACGTTTATATATTGTTCAAATATCAAAATCAAATCATCAATCAGATTATATCAACATCAAATCATCCTTCATCAACATATTCTTCCTTTCAACTTCAGGCAAGTTTTCTTCTTTTTTTCTTAAAATTATTTTTTTCTTTTTTCTTTCTCAAAAGATCTTTTCAACTGTTTTGGCTTAATGCATTATGTGTTATTTAGTTGGAATTTGCTAATTTTAATGTCATTTGGTTTGGTTTTTACTTTGGTGCGCTTTTTTTTTCCGGGCGTGCGCTTTTTTTGCTCCTCTCGCCTTCGCCCCGTTTAGGGTCTTTGCGCTTTGAGTTCGCCGTCGCTTTTAACAACTATGTTTGCAACATTCTTTTTAGAAAGATCCATAACAATGTCAAGGTTCATAATGCACAACTTTAAGCCAAGGGCAGGAGAGCTATTCGGTCGAAAAGAGATATTTTTGGCATGGTGCATGGCTTGAAACATTTTGAGTTACCTGAGACATTTTATGTCCAAGTTCTTTAGAATTTTCGAATAAAAAAAAGAAGGATGCCATATATGATTAAAAATAACATAACTTCAACAGTACTTTATTTATATAGATAGAATGATTTAGGAGGTTATATGCATTAGAAATACTCTGGGCGACTTTGGACCTGGCGACCTGCTCATCCCGTTTGACCAGTTTCATTTGTAGCTTAAGTTTTTTACTCTACCTAGTTAGCCTGTTATATAACTAATACATTGATCATCCAACTTAACATGACGGATCAAAACTGCAACCTCTACCAAAATTTGAAAGTGTTTGTGTTTCTGAAATATACTACACTTACAGAAAAAACACATACTACATGGTACAAGCAAAGTCTTGGTCCATCCAACATATTCTCCAAAAAGAAGAAAAATAAAGGGGCAACATTAAGTTATACACATACATAAACCAATATATTAAACATGAAAAATGTTAACAATACTTCAAGCAACAATCAGATCAAGCTAATATCTGATTCTCACAAAGTCACAAGCTAAGAAACAAATTACTATTTAGGCAACTCGAATTTAATGCGTGATAATTGGGGATTCAAAATTAAAATAAGCAGCGGCAAATATGAGTAAGATCTTCCATTTGTAAAATTTGTTAACAAAAAAGGAAGAAGATTTTCTCGGTATTAAACTCGAAAACATTTAAGTTTAGGAATGCATAACATGAATAAGATATCATCCATATCAATCACTGGTTAACTTTATCATCCCACACCACACATTAGACAAATATAAATTAGTCAGGATAAAGGGGTTAATTGAGCAAGTTAACCATAGATATTTAGACCCCTTCCTAAATTTTTGATGGGAAAATATAAGATGAACACATAAACGGATGAGGTTATCCATATTCAGGTTACACGGGAAGACAAGTCTTCTTATTTTTACTAAGGCGTAAGCTGCCAAACCACGGTATCCTATGGCTGTTGCCGAATCTTTCCTGACCATCCCTAAGATTATTATACTTGGCATATTTGAACCAGAGACATCTTGTAAATATCTCAAAATGTTAACCAACTAGCCTACGAGTCTACAGCTACATACATATTTGGCAAAAAAGTAATACCTAATCATTAATTAAAGATATATATATATATATATATATAAACAGGAAATCTATCAGGGTGAATGAGATACAAGTACCATTTAGCTCTAGCAGTGATTTTGAGAGCAGAAGGCTGAGGAGCACTACAAGGACCTTCAGTAGCAATCTTATACAACCCATACAGCTGCAACTGCAACTCACTGCTCACTTTCTGCGACGATTTATCCGCCGCTGTCGCAGCCACAAACGCCGTGGCCGCGCTAAACGTTTCGTCTAGTTCCGTACTCTCCACACCTTCCCAATCATCATCATCACTATCATTATTACTAACTGGTTCATTTTCAGTAATATCTTTTGGAATTAAAGGCTCCTCCTCCTGCTGCTGCTCTTGATCATCAAGAGATGAGGTGGAGCGAGTTAAGCGGAGATTTTGGTGGCGAAAAGAGAGGATTAGAGAGAAAAGTTTAGAGACGAGATATGAGAAAATGAGTCCCAAGATTATTGATTGAGTGTATTGTTGCCAGTCTAACATTTTTTTATTTTGAAAATGGAAATTGATTTTCAGAGTTGGGAAGGAAACGGAAGTGGTGCCGGAGAAACCGATTTAGTAAGAGTAAGCGGCGGAATGACCGATATAACACCTTATGATTCTTGATTTGATAAGCTACTTAATAGTAAAACCCCGTATATGTGAGTGCGCGATGTTTATGTTGTCAAATGTCAAGTTTACAGCACACAGCCATACCTTTTCTTTTTCTTTTTTTACATGTGACATAAAAATTACGAGTATATTAAATAATGGAATTTTTTTTTATCAAGTAAGAGAGGTCTTTGGGATGCTACCCGCATGTTGCAGTGGTTTCATTCACGTCTCATTTCATTATTACTAAAAACGATATAAAAATCAATTAAGCAAGATCTTACCGTAAATTGTTTGATGTCGATATGTTGCGGTGGTATAATTACACTATATGACTCAAGAAACTTTAAGACCCAAGTGGTGAATGCTAGGAATATGGGAGTTATAAACATCTCGTTAAGTGATATAACAAAGATAGATATCGACAAAATACTTTTTATTAGTATATATACGTGTTACATGTGATATACTAAACCACTGGATACTATAACAACAACATGCCATATCATTATCAAACAAAAATAACACGAAAGTTTAATATTTGTAGTATGCCATGAAAGAACACAGTTTTATAATATCTCAAGTGGTTATCAAATTAAACAATGAAAGTTTTATTGTTAAATATCTCAAATAATTATCAAAACAATAAAAGCATATATATTTGAAAAGAATTTGGTCGCTCAAAATTTTTTGCGAGTTCTATTTATACGATTTTGTGAAAAGAAGAAAGATTTGAGGAATTAATATATTGTTTCTTATTCTTATCTCTAACATTTGAAAATATTATAAAGTAACTGATAATCAATAAAAAAGAAATAATTACCATATTTGGGATACTAATTAATAAACATGAAAGGGATATAGACACGCACAGTTGTTCACGTAGTATTTTGTTAATTTGTTATCTCTAATTTGTGTTTGACGGTATTTATAACATTTCTCCATGTAACATTTATCGACATGGATGTAACATTCAACAAAAAGGTCTATTTTTTTTAATAGAGAAAAAGAAATGTAGATTAACAAAATACTTTTATTCCTACAGATTTCCCGATGAGAATTTCACTAAAATTGGAATGGATTATATGAGAAGTCATAAAGCTGAACCCAAGTTTAGTGTTGAAAAAAAGTAACCTACGAGACATATAATCATCTAAACTAGAATGACAAAGAGATAAACCGAATTAGATCCTAACACCCTAAAATGTGTATCTTTATATGTTGTTTCATCATTGTATCTTTACACACCCTTTAAGTTGAGAGTAAGAATAAGTTAAACCCCCATACTTGGACAATACGGTATAAGTTAACACATTGACGACTTATTTAGTGACAGAGTGAAACACCATGTTGGCAACGATGTCAATGTCGAATTGACTATAAGTCTATAACAACGAAGATTCACTGGTTCCAAGTATAATCTAAGTTTTTTTTACGATTTACACCGTTATATAATAAAAAAAAATTTTGGTTTTACTAATGATAATCATATACCTGCAATAGTATTCATCAAAAAGAATGTCACAATTTTCTTGAAGATATTTCAGCATATTTTCTAAGCATACATGTTGTTAATTTCCATTATCAAACAACGGTCGAACGACAACCGTTGACTTTTTATGTCATTAAACAAATTTTTAATGGTTGTGAATAAATCATTCGAAACTCAAGTACATTTCATAATGACACATGGCAAATTTACATAAACAAACCATAACCTCGTAATTTGCTTCCCTCCAAAACCAAAATTATTACAGATATTTGAGAAAAACAAATGAATCGAATCCATCGATGAACTCCAATCGAATAAGATCGGAGTAATTGTAAAAAGATGGAGGAGAATTCAACCGCGACAACAGATACAAACGAAAAGCCTGGGCTGGCAAGTCGGGTTGGCAACAATGTTGCATCGGCATTCTTTGCATCTCTCGAGAGTTGCTCGTGTGTCAATCTAACCACGGCCGATTCTGATGATGAAGAGGACCTCGAGGAAGAAGATTCTCAAAACCAAGCAATCGCGATGGCTCATGTGAAATCCACGGCTTCAAATTCCTCCCAAAATGCTCCTGCCCCCGTTGAGAATCTTCCGGTTTGATCGAATAGATAATTTTGGAAGCTCGATCTAACACATTTTGGTTGGTTATTTTGTTCATTAACTATTAGTTATGAATTTACAATCTCGTTGTATATATAAAAACTTGTTTGTATCTTATGGTTTTGTCGATGTTGAGGATTGTTGCATCTTTGTAGGCTAGTTTGGATGGCAAATGAATGGATTTTCTTTTCTTTTTTTTTAAAAATTTATCTCTTTTTAATGTCATTTCGAAAAATCTTTAACAGGTTGTCGATCGAGCTATGGGATGTGTAACATTTTTTTTTTTGAACGACACTTTATAGTTTTACTCTTACTCCTAAATTACACGTATGTCTAGAAATCAGGACTCTCGAACCCAGATAGATCCTCCCAAGGTTAAAGATATTACCAATGGGTCATATATATTCGGGTAGATCGATAGACAAATTTCAAGTTAGGCTAGCCACAGACCCATCAAATTTTTGAAATGTTATTTTTTTGATTTTCTTTTACAAATTTTAACATTATATATTCATGCATGTCTACTGCATTTTAACATTCTCATAGAAATATATATATATATAGCTGCTATCATTTCATAAGTTCTAAATTTAATGCATTTCAAAATTACAATTCAATCATGGTCAACAAAGCAACACATTCACTTCATGAAGTATAACAAAAACAAGAGCCAATTAAGATGAAAGAAAAACAATTCGAAAGACATACAATAATTTCCAAACAAACAATTAGTAAAATGTAGCATGTCACTTATTTTTTTTCATTATTCATTAAAACAACTATGTTATGTGTAATATATATTTTGTTGATTTTAAAGTCTTATCAAAATATTATTTATCAATACCAAACTTCAGTATTTATATACATTTACTAGATGATAATATTTGAATGTATTTAAATTTTAAGTCATTGGTGTTAGAAATGGCTTATAGTATAACTTTTATGCTAGAATATTGTTTTATTTGTATATGATAATGATAATTGATTTTAGAACTTAATATTGTTGTGTTTTAAGTTACAACTTTTTGGCATTTCTTTGATAGATGTTATATTTTGTTGAAAACCCGGTCTACTGATCAGTAATTTTTTATGAGACCGATTCAATTCATGTAAGGAGTGTTGTCACTGAAGAGGGTTTGTAAAACCGGACTAGAATAAGAGAAGATATTGGGCTAAAGTTAAAAAATGGGCTTCAAATAAATTTAATTATCTGGAATAATACTTGATGCATCGGCTCTTACCCTTTCAGCCTTTCTGCTTTCACCACCAGTCCACCAAACAACTACATACATAAATACATTGCATTATGGTTATTGACTTATTGTCATTTCTTTAATGGTGTCAAATCATGGTTTCTTTCTTTTTTATTTTGTTAGTTATTGCTCTTTCCATTATAAAACAATATCGTTATACTATCATTATCGGTCTTGAACGTATATCAATTTATGAGAAAACGTTTGCAAAACAAAGATTAATTTAATGAACTTTCTTTTTATCCAATCCAATATTTGAGAAGTTGCATTCCACTCACTTACAAGGTAGAAATGATCAAAAAGCAAGTAAAGGTTGAGTGGATTAGAGTAGTTGGTATTGATTGACACGTTCGGCTCGATCACCCTTCATTATCGGGTTTCAACATAATGACTGGTGTGATGGCCTTAATGACTGGTGTGATGGCTCCAATGTGGTGTTTTTTAAGCATAAATTTACATGGACTTAAATATGTGGAATTTATACTTAATTTTAGGGGTTTTAATCTTGCTTAGAACGTGATTGGATTTATTAAAAACTTGCTAGCGGTTCCCAGTTGGTATGGAGGTATGAACAACTTCCACGCTACCAATTAAGTGTATAAGTATATGTGTGTGTAGTACATGAGTTGAGTGAATTGATATGAGGCAAAGGTCCGTTATTTATATGCACCAAGGAGGGGTGGTCCTTGGTGCATGACGTCTTGATGGCAGGGACCGTTATTCAGTGCGTCATTTAGTATAGCAAATTTTTTCTCTTTAGCTGACATTCAATACATTTTTGCAGTGTACGAACATAAACGTCACTGAGTCTAGGTACAATTAGCTCTGGATTAATGAGTAATTCTGCAGCTGGTGATGATGCCCATAACGGGTGTCGGAGGGCATACGTCATCAATATTTATCATGTTATATGACAAATGTAATTGTGTCATGTTTTTAGATTTTAATTTTTAGTTTATTTTTTAACTTTATTTAATTTAACTTAATAATTAAATTTGAATTCACTTTTCATCAATAATTTATACTTTTTAACCATGAATATTTAATTTATAATAATTTTTAGACATCAATTTGAGAGGATTTTTTAAAAAAATTTAATCATTTAATTAAATAATAATGTTTCAACATATAAGATATTTTTTATAAAAAAATTATTTCAAAAAGGAAATAGAATATATATGTTCAATATTTTAGAAGTATATTCTTTTGAAAACAATTCAATCAAAAAATATGAAAACAATCTTAAATGTTACTTAATTATCATAGGACAAGTGATTGAAAATAATTTTCATAATAATATCATACTATGAGTACAACTGGTTCTAAAAAAATTTATAATACATAAATTATTGTAGCATGTGTCTTGTGGAATGACTACGAAAAACAATTATGTCAATATGTTTCAGCTAATAATGACAGTGGCGAAACTGTGATTATTGTACTACAACTTACAAAATATAATACTTGAAACCGTATATGTTCAAAATTATAAGTTTTTATGACTTCAATGTATGAAAATCTAATATTGATAATATCGTAAGCCCCATATCCAGTGTTAGACAAGGGTCTAAAATTAGTATGATATTATAGCAAATTAGCAAGTGATAAGTATTTTGGAATGTAACAAACTTTAAGCGAATGTCTATACTGTAAAATACGAGTAATTAAAGTTGTGTACATGTATGTATTTATCTTTAAATTATGTTTATTGTGTGTAAAAATTTGTATCCGGTCAATCAAAAACTAATAAGTGGCAACTATATATGGTTGTTACGTATAAACTTTTACATACAATAGACATAATTTAAAGATAAATATATACAATGAACACAACTTTAGTTATTTTACACTATAAACATTCGTCTAAAATTTGTTACATTTCAGAATATTTATTATAATTAGCAATAATGTACGTAAATGTGAGTATCATAGTATCATACGTTTGGACGGCTCTGACCATAAGAGAAATCGACAAACATTACAAGGGTGGTCACTTATCAATAAGTAGTAAACTAAAAGGTCACTTTTAAAGATGAGTCAAACCATGTCGGGTAGACTGACCATTCAAAATTTCAAATGTTTCTTTTCAAACGCTTTGAGCTTAACTTATAACTACCGTAATGTCATGTATCTAAATATGATGATACATCGTATGAAAGATAGATTAGTTTTTTTTTTTTTTAGAATTGAATTTTACCTCAGACGCATATGATGTGTGCTAATCGCACAACGAAAGGGTCCCGCATTAAGCGAATCTTAAATAGCATTTCTCACCATACCACATTCTTTCTTGGAAAATACCATTGAGGAGAACCTACCAAGGCTCGAATTCGAGACCTTGGAGTAAAACTCTATCGGGGCCCTGCATACCAGGTTTAGTGAAACACCTTGGCCACTGGGATTTAACCCAATGGTTAGATAGATTAGTAATTTACCTTTTTCTATAATCTATAACTACTTAAAAAACAAACTAGACATTCTATTTTTGGAATCTTTTAATCTCGATTTATTTTACATCAATTATTCATCTTACTCGCTGTCGTTACCACTACAGGTCGCCACCGTCACCATCGACACGCCACCGCCTACACCGCCACATTACGTCGGGTATTCGTCGAGTTTATTCATATAAATATGAAGATTTAACTTAGTATAGAATATTAAAAGTAAATTTAGTATATTATTTTACAAGTTCATTGGAGTTAAACTCGTGAAAAAAATTCTAGTTGTAATTCGTAGTATTTTTGTAATATTTGTATCTTTGTCATCTGGCATCTTGCTAGATGAATTTTATTTAATCTCTCTATTTAATTAAGAGATAATACTTTTTTTTCTTCCTATATGATATTCTTCTTTTCATGTTAAATAGTTTTTTTACTTAGATGACATTTTTTTATAATTTTAATGTTTATTTATATATTGACATTTAAATCAATGTTCTTAGCGCTCGTGTGGCACTTCATTCGCCATGTGATTACTGACCTACGTGGCGTTACCTTCCTGTCTTAAAGAAGGTAAATCTCATCGGCTGCCATTCTTTTTAGTTCTGTATGAACATATTCTTTTTATCAATTTAAAATAGCAAATAAAAAAAACTCATATATAAGATTAGTGCTCATGACCTTTAACTTCAAATACATATAAGTCTAAACATATTATACATCATATCTTCATAGAATTCAGTCTTTGATATATAGAGCTTATTAGTAAGAATTGTACGATAAATAATATTTGATGGAAGAGTGGCTTTTAATCGCATAGTCATTAAATAAAATTCCAAGCCAAAATATATAAATCAATCGAACTCATTCTACTGGAACAATTTAAGTTTTTTTTTTTGTAAGGTGACTTTTCACATCCACCTCGACAAAATCGTTGAGATAATCTACAAACAATTTAAGTGAAACAACATTTCATTAACTTTGTAATACCAGTACTTAGGAATAAAATACTTAATAATCTATCAACAATTTAATTGAAACAATATTTCATTAACTTTGTAAAACTTATAAAATAATACTTTTAAATCCAAAAAGTTATCGAAGTCACTTTACAGGAACAATTTAATTAAAAGAATATTTTGCTAATTAACCTTGTAAAATTTAGGTTGAAGGGTAGGGCATCTTCCCTCCAAGCCGTTGTTGGATCACCATGAACACCACCTCTGGATGGTGACTTCTCTCCAATTTTGTTTCGGGAATTATGTGGGGTTGTTAACGTTATTAGGAAGAACCTTACCTTCAGCCTTTAATATAATACCACTTTTTACATCCAAATACTTGGTTAGTAATTGTATGCGCGATAGGTTTACGTCTATGGATGATGGACCATATATCAAAGCAAATTGTCTTTGGAAAATAGATATAAACTAGTTGTAGAATCCGTACGTTGCCACGGGGTACGTTTTTGGCGAGCGTCTGAGTGAGTTGAGTGATAAAGTGAAAGCCCTGGGGAAACGGATGGTATACAATAATGTTTTGACAAATTTATGTCAATTATTTGAACCCAAACTTTAAAATTACAATTAACCATCTAGCAGACACAAATAATAACTATATTAATACTTTAAATGTTTCATAAATGTAAAACGTAAGTATGATGAAAATTATTATATATTAAAAACATTATATATGTATAAAAACGGAAGAAAATAATCAAAAACCAACTTTTTATAAGTTAACCATAATTGTGTACAAATTGTATGATGAAAACCTGAGAACCCAAAAGTTTAGTGTCAATAAAAATGAAAACGAAAATTTTAATGTGGGATACAAGTTAAAAGATGAAAACTTTCATTAAAAAACAACTAAACATGTAGCAATACAATAAAAATAATGTAAATAATATTAAAATGTATAAAAACATGAACAATAACTATACTAATGTTTTAAATGTAATATGAACGTAAGACGTAACGATGATAAAAGTTATTGTATAATGAAAACGCAATATGCATATAAAGACAAATGAAAATAATCAAATACTAAATGTTTAAAAGTAAAATCGTAACTGTGTGAAAGTTGTTTGATAAGAACATGAGAATTTAAATGTTTGGTGTAACGAAAATGAAAACGAAAACTTTGATGTGGGGTAAAGTTAAAAAATAAAAATTTGAGGGGGTTAAAACGAAATTTGGTTTAAATTTAAGGGGTTAAACCGAAATTTAGTTAAATTAGTATGTGTTTTAAAAGCTTGTACATTCCACGCATAAAGTACTCGTACATTTACATAGGTTTTTAGTATATATAATAAAAATGAAAACAAAAAATTTAATGTGGGATACAAATTAAATGATGAAAAATTTCATTAAAAAAAACCAAACATGTAACAATACTATAAAAATAATGTAAAGAATATTAAGATGTATAAAAACATGAACAATAATTATATTAATGTTTTAAATGTAACATGAATGTAAGACGTAACGATGATAAAAGTTATTGTATAATGAAAACGCAATATGTATAAAAGACAAATGAAAATAATCAAAGACCAAATGTTTAAAAGTAAAATCGTAACTGTGTGAAAGTTGTTTGATAAGAACATGAGAATTTAAAAGTTTGGTGTCACGAAAATGAAAACAAAAACTTTGATGTGGGGTAAAGTTAAAAAATAGAAATTTGAGGGGGTTAAAACGAAATTTGGTTTAAATTTAAGGGGTTAAAACAAAATTTGGTTAGAATTAGTATGTGCTTTAAAAGCTTGTACATTCCACGCATAAAGTGCTTGTACATTTACATCAGCTTTTAGTATATATATAATAAAAATGAAAACGAAAATTTTAATGTGGGATACAAGTTAAAAGATAAAAATTTTCATTAAAAAAACAACCAAACATGTAGCAATACTATAAAAATAATGTAAAGAATATTAAGATGTATAAAAACATGGACAATAACTATATTAATGTTTTAAATGTAACATGAACGTAAGACGTAACGATGATAAAAGTTATTGTATAATGAAAACGCAATATGTATAAAAAGACAAATGAAAATAATAAAAAACCAAATGTTTAAAAGTAAAACCGTAACTGCGTGAAAGTTGTTTGATGAAAACATGAGAATTTAAAAGTTTAGTGTCATGAAAATGAAAGCGAAAACTTTGATGTGGAGTAAAAGAAATTTGGTTAAAATTAGTATGTGTTTTAAAAACTTGTACATTACACACATAGAATACTTGTACATTTACATAGATTTTTAGTATATATATAATACATAATACATACATCTTATTGATTAACTCGAATTTTTATAACGCAGTTAACCAAAAACTTAAAATACATTTGTCATATTATTATCTTTCGGTAAAAGTTAAAATTTGGTAATTAAGTTTCAACACGAAACATGGCACAAACCTACACCGTGATTTTGAGTTAAGGTTAAATAGGTTTGGATCATAAACCGGTCAACACGACTAACACGTTAAATGTAAAAGTGGGTTGACATTTTCAGCTCGTTTATGACTGCCAACTCGTTTAATTAACACTACATGTATAAAATTTAAGTATACAAAATTCAAAATGTTTAGTTCCAAACATTGTAATTTATGCCCTTTTTTTTTTATCTTTGATATCTAATGTATATTGTCAATATTTTGTAATTGCTTATTGACATGCGTTGTACGTAAATAATTTACAAGTTTATTAGGTCAGTTGGGTTCGTTCAAACTAATTTTGACATAAACATTAAATGAGTCGAGTCTGAATTGAAGATCTAAATCACAACGTCAACCTTACCCGACCCAAACACAAGGCGATTATCTATCATCCCCTATAACAAATGTATCAGACAAACATTGTCAATTCACATAAAATTGCATGTCAACTTAAATTAACAAGAAGTATGAAATTATGAATCTCTAAGAATAATATATTAAAAAAAAGGTAAATGAGTGAGAACTCTCTGGTCCCATGTACCGTTTTTGGTATTGATCATAGCACACACCGCATAGAACTCATGTCCGGTAAGTCATCATTCTCACACATGGGATCACAAGATATAGTTTCTCTACTTGTCATTAACAAGTTTTAAACCTGTAACCTCAGCCCGATGATGGTATCACCGGGTTTCATCCTGTTAAAATCATGAAATCTTTTATAATTAAGTAATTCATGAGTTTAAATCTATTAAATTAAATTTATTTTTATATATAAGTATATAACAAACTTAAATAAATGAAAGATGATATATTTATCATATGATCATTTGATATATTTAATACTGGCTTGTATTATATAACATGATAGGTACTTAGGTATATATTTGTTTAAATGAATGATATCAACGGATTGATATCGATCAGTGTATTTTATCACTTTTCTTAAAGTTTACACTGAAGCTTGAATATGAAAATGGTGTCCACTACTAGTGTAACTGTGCAAGTATGATACATAAATATAAAATACAAATAAATTTAAAACTATATATAAAGTACTCAGAAAAAAATCTTAGAGGGGACAAAATTAAAAAATCCGTAAAATTTAAATATGAAAGGGGTCAAAGTGTTAAAAATCTATAAAAAAAATTTTTAAAATCGATGAAAAATTTGAAAATACATGACAAAATCTAAATTTTGAGGGGGGCAATTGTCCTATTTGCCCCCCCATGTGGTACCGCCCATGGCGGTACTAAAGTGGGGGCAAGTGGGTCCAATGCCCCCCTCCAAATTTACATTTTGTCATGTATTTTTAAATTTTTCATAAATTTTTAAAAAATTTATATAGGTTTTTAACATTTTGCCCCCTTTTAAAGTTATTTTTCATAAGTTTTCTAAGTTTGCTCCCTTTGGAGTTTTTTCCTGGTACCGCCTCTGTATATAGAGCAGAGTATAGATAAGGACCATATGCTATGCATAGTTCATAGTTGCATACACAAGTCTTGAGTATCCAACCGCGCATGCGATCAAAACATGGCCCATAATCCATTATCTCATATGGTCAGTTTTGGAGATTTTTTTTTTCCATAAATTTGGTGTTCTTATTTCCAACTCTTTTTCATTTAAATAGATCTTTCAAAGTATAATAAATTATACTCAACGCACTAATTATTGCACTATAGAAAAATGTATCTAAAAAATAAAAGTGAAAAAGATACTTAATTTGAAAATTTTAATTTGGTATGACTCGACAGTGAGTGTATGACCGACTAACACATGTTCAATTTTACTTGAGACAGGGGAGGGGGCATGACGGAGGTGCAGGTGCAGGAGCAGGTAAATAGAAATTGGAATTTTTAAATTTTGAAAATTGAGAAATAAAAATTTTGAAAAAAAAAATTATAATAACAAAATGTTTTCACTTTATCCATTGAAAAGTTCAAAAAAACTATGTTTTTGGAAAACATTTTTTATATATGATTTGATTGTGTGGAAAAAAAATAATGTTTTTTTCAACTAAACGCATCATAGAATTCTTTATTTGTTTTGCTTAAGATCTATTATGATCTTGTTATATACTACCATAAATGATTTTTAGTTTTTAAAGTCAATGAAGACAATGTTTTTTGTCAGTATAAATTGACCCTTGAAGCAAATGTTTGGTTGCGAAGTATTAATTGAAAAAATTGAACCATTTTAAGTCATAAATTGTAATTTTTTACTTAAAGATAGACAATATATGTAAATCATGTCAACTTGAAAGACTAAAAATGTAATTCACTCTAAACTTTTTAACGTTTAATTTTGGAGCTAGGGGAGTATACGTAACCCAACTAAATCATCAAACCTAAAATTTGTGGTAAAACCAAAGAAATCTCCTCGGTTTTTTTGTTTTTTTAAAGGTGTATTTCGATTCAGACATGGTTGAAGGTAATTTTAACCAACAATCATTGGACCTCATGAGATGCTGAGCATACGCTGCAGTCTCTCAACCCCCTTCTTTATTCCTAGATGGGAAACCCAAGGATTGTGTCAGTCGAAAATCGAAACCACAACCTTGGGGGAAAACCCACCGGGCCCCACATAGTGGGAAGTGTAAACACCTCTGGCCACTGGGGTTTAAGCCAGTGGTTAAGAAATCTCCTCAGTTGATTTGTGTTTCTTTGGCTTATCATTTTAATGTAACGTTTTAAAATATTAATTTTGGAAATCTTTGCATTAGGGTGGGGGGAGGGCTTGCCCACTCCTTCCCTCCTCTCCCCTCCCTGATTTTTCTTCTCCTCCCTCCCCTCCCCGATTGCTAGGAGCACCTCGTCACCCCTCCCCTCCCCTCCCCACTCTTTTCTATTTAATTTAATTTCTATTTATTTTTAAAACTAAAACATTTTATTTAATAAATTAAAACTAATACAACTTAAAACACAATTAAAACACATAATTTTATTTTAACACACAGAAATAAGTAACACATACAACTAAGGCGCCGACTATCCGTACTGCTCACAAAGGGCGCGTTTATGCGCCAAAACCATCTCCAACATCGGCCCGCTGAGGTGATCGTGTGGCCTGATCACGAAGTCCATATCATTCTGTCGCTGCTGACTCTGGACCATCCGTGTCATCTCCTCCTCCCGTTTCTTCCTAGCCTCCTCCGCCGCCATATAACTATCCATCATCGCTTTCTGCATCTGCATCTTCTCCTCCCGAGCTCGTTTTTTATCCTCATTGTCGCATTTCAACTCCGTGACCATCTTCAAGAACTCCTCAGATGTAGTAGAGGCGGAAGGAGCAGCCTGCTTACCCTTAGCTTCACGGCAGGGTGGCACGGGTCTAGCATGATGTAATGGTGCATCATCCATGTCGTTCCCTCCCTCCTCTTCTTGCTCCAAGTGGTCCTCATTCAAGTCAATATGGACCGACGGCTCCCCTGATGAACGTACATGGACAGACCCTTCCGTTCTTGCCCTTTTGCTACCCGACTCCTCACAAATCCCCTCCAAAGTAAGAACCTCCGACCATTTCGGTCCTCTCCTCAAAACCTGTCACGCCTCTACATGCGGAAACCCGGACTTGTTATTGTATTTCCGCATATACAATGCCACGGCCGACTTAAACACATCCTCGTCACTTTGGCCACTCGGCATCTTACTTTTCTTCACATTGTAAATACCACAAAAACCCGACACCTTATGCTTCAAATCCTTCCATTTCGACCAACACATTTTTGGGGTACGTCCTGACTCACGGTTCAAGTGTGAGTCCAACTGAAACTTCACCTTCTTCCAAAACGAACCCGCCGTTTGGGCGTTTCTGACGTATGGATCCTCGGAAACGTTTAACCAAGCTTTTGCCAAACACGCCTCTTCATCCTTCCCCCAATTTCGACACTCTCTTTTACCTTTAACCGAGACTTGGGTCTCGGGTATTGCTTCCACCTCTTCCTCCTCCACCTCTTTTTCTTCTTCTTCTTCTTCATCTTGAACCTGTTGACTCGCGAAGTGTGATGATGAACCACCCGCGAAACCCGAAAACCCGGGTTGAGTTTCATTTGCAAAACCCGAAAACCCGGTATTCGGTTGGACACTTGACGGGACAGATTCGAAAAACAATGGATCCATACTATTCAAGAAATCTTCAAAACGTTGTGGCCTATACACATCTTCGGCCGTATTTTTTTTGCGAAGGAGGAGGTGGTATAATATCGCGATTGTTTGGCGGTGGCGCGTTTCTGCGTTTTTTGGGTAGATTTGAGTAACTGGGTTCTTTTGGTTTCTTCCCCCTATTCATTTTTGTGGGTTTAGATGGATGATTTGATTGGAAAAAAAAAATAAAGAAGAAAGAAAGGAGCAGGGCGTCGGCCAGAAAAAAAAAAAAAAGAGGAAAAGTGAAGAAGAAAAGAGAAAGAGAAGAGAAAGAGAGAATTTTTTTTTTTTTTTCAACTGTTCATGTGGGACCCATGGCTTTTTTTTTTCTTTTTTTTTTGTAACATTCAAATTTTTGGACACCCAAACCGGCACCACTGTGCCCGGTCTCCTCCCCACCCAACCGGTACCGGGGGGTCGAGGCGGTGTGCCACCCGGTACCGGTTCGGTGCCTACTCCACTCCGTCCAGCCTTAAGTAAAACAATATTATACTTTTTCCCCTGTATTAAAGAGAAATATATATTTTTTCAAAATTTAAAATATTTCTTTTACTTAACATTTATTTTGAACCGAAAAATACATAGATAATTTGTTGGGAGTTGTGATGGTGAAATATTAAATGTTAGAAATAGGAATCTGATCAGTGATCACTAGCCTACTTGGATTTTATTAGGAGATACTCGCTTCGAATGAGTTGATAACGTCTCCATTGACTATGTCCAACCTGTAGTTCCACTCAGTATCAATTTTTTGAGATATAATACCGATCCTTCATTCCTTCCCATATGTGTATGAAAAATAAACCATTTGATTTACATTGATTTACTATTCCTAATACCAGCATGATGTAGGATAAATATATATGGATTGTATCATAAGGAAATTCCAATATGTCTCATACATGATTCGTGCGTATGAAATAAATTGTGGTAGAACTAAATTAAACGATCGAAACTAAATTATAATAAACAGTAATGATAAATATAATATATGTTTAGTTAGGGTTTTGAATTTACCTTAAATTTTTGAACCACATCAATATAATAGTAGATGATGACAAATTGGTTTGTGATTTCAAAAATGCATGTTTACATATTTGCTATCATAAACTTGAATTGTACCAATTAGGTTCAAAGTAATAGTCACAAAAATCTTGTGACCACTATTTAAACCAATCAACAACGTGATATTATTCATTGCAATCTGCATCTTAAAATCTAAGTTTGGTTGAGAGTGTTAAAAAGAGTAATGATTCATAACTCATAATGATAAATTGATAATTTTAGATCTATTTGATGCATCAAAATGAAAGGGTTCTGGATCGTTACCACAAACTTAATAGTAGTAAAGCATTACCCTGAAAAATTATAAGACAAATTAAAATGTACCAATCATAATATTCTATTTCATTAACAATAATTCAATGATTAAGATTCAACTTAATATTTTCGAATTTACCTTGAATAATCCTCTCATCTCCTCTCCTTAATTTTACAAATGTGATAAATGAATCACAAACCCATATAACAAATAGCAAAATACAAAAATTTAGGTTTTGTTAAACAAAGAGTTGTGGTTATGATACATTAATAAAATAGTTATATGCTTATCATAAAACTTAGAAGATGAATTTTTGATATACAAATACAATTCTTTTATAAACATTAAACATTTTTCTTAAAATTTTTATCAATGCAGCACCTAATTCGTTTTATTACTTTGATATTTTCTTTCACATTACCTATTTTCAATCAAACATGCGCCCGTTACTCTCATCCACATGGCTTTATTTGACCAATCTATTTTCATTAATAACATCTTTTTCACTCAATAATCAAAACACGACAAAATACTGGATTCTTAAAATAATACAGTAAAAAAAGGACCTAAAAAGTCGTAGGTTGATAAATCACTAAATATCTCGTACTTGATTTCAATAAATAAATAAATTTATTATTATATTATATGATCCTTATCAATAGGCTATTAGTAGCTATCCAAGATACTAACACAAATAGTAACAGTTGTTACGATTCTTGATTCCACACTATCTTTGTTTCCTATAAAAACTACACTATTTTCTCATCCTCCTTAAACAACCCACAAAACAAAAAATATACTATATTTTTTATTCCTAGTTTTTTTTTTTTTCTTTCATCATGGCTGGCCAAGAGAAACCAAACGAACCACCAGCCAAGGAAAAAGAAAAAGAAGTCGAGCTGGACGAAACCGAAAACGACGTTTGCCCGATAAAAGAAGTCGAACTAACGGTACCAAAAACCGATGATCCAACAATGCCGGTACTCACATTTAGAATGTGGGTGTTGGGAATAACATCATGTGTCGTGTTATCATTTGTGAACCAGTTTTATTGGTACCGAACCGAGCCGTTGTCGATTGGTTCGATAGCTGCACAAGTGGCTACGGTCCCACTAGGTCACTTAATGGCTAGGACTATAACGGAACGTGTGTTTTTTAAGGATAAGTGGTGTGAGTTTACGTTGAATCCGGGTCCGTTTAATATTAAGGAACATGTTTTGATCACGATTTTCGCTAATTCGGGTGCTGGTGGTGCTTATGCTACTCATATTTTGAGTGCTGTTAAGCTTTTTTATAAGAAACAGTTGGCTTTTCTTCCTGCCTTTATTGTCATGCTCACCACTCAGGTATAATTTATAATTATACGAGTATATATTTGAATCATGATTATTTATGTATACCGATGTGAAAAAATATGCAAAATTTAGATACCCTTAAAGGGCTATATTAACTTATTTGTCTTTTGTTGTTATTGGGTTTATCATGTTATTTGTATGATGTTTTTGGTTTTTTTTCGTTCTTTTTATTGGGTCTATGTGGGTAATTAAAATACGTCATTGGGTTTTGTTGGTTACCCATGAAATCAATTATTATTTCAATCATAATTTGACTAAAAACCTAATGTTGGATAGTGAATCATCTACTACTTGTTTAGATATACTATATTAATTTTGACCATACAACTAGTATTTGTGCTGAATTTTTAAGGGTCAAGAATACTTTGACAGAAATTTTGTTGTTTGTTGTGAAAGTGAGTGTTACACTGTTACTAAATAATTTGAACTTGTAAATGGTGTATAGGTTTTGGGGTTTGGATGGGCTGGCATTTTCCGGCGGTTTCTGGTGGAGCCCGCTGAGATGTGGTGGCCGTCGAACTTGGTTCAGGTCTCCTTATTCAGGTATTTGTTATTGTTTGATGCCTAACTGTAAAATGAAGTGATTTGGACACCAAAAGTATTTACTGCTGGTATTGTACCATGTTGTGTTGACTTTTTTAAAATCTTGTGTTGACTTTATTGCTGTATACTGGTACAAAGTGATTTTCTTCTAGCGATTAGTGTCTGCAAATTAATTCAACTTTACTTCGTCTACGTATCCAACTCTCAAATATTGCTATTTCATGTACGAATGGTACTTCGGAAAAGTAAGACCGGATGCACACACTAGCAAATAGCAATCTATTCAATGTACTTTAAAGATACATATAGTCATATATACCTATAGAGAGTAATCCATACATCAAATTAGCTCATATTTTCTTCACGTATTTATATACATGTATGCTGAAGTTTTAAAAGATTTTGATAAAATAATTGTATGCTACTTGTTGCAGGTCGTTGCATGAGAAAGAAAAGAGACCGAAGGGTGGCACAACTAGAACCCAGTTCTTTGTCATTGTGTTAATATGCAGCTTTGCTTACTATATACTTCCAGGATATTTTTTACAAATATTAACTTCAATTTCTTGGGTATGTTGGATCAACAAAAAGTCAGTTCTTGTTAACCAACTCGGATCAGGACAAAATGGTTTTGGAATCGGTTCATTTGGGATGGATTGGTCAACTATCGCATCATACCTTGGCACTCCTTTAGCCAGCCCATGGTTTGCCACCGCAAATGTGGCTGTAGGATTCTGTTTGATGATGTTTGTAGTCTCACCGTTAGGTTATTGGTTCAATATTTATCGAGCCAAGAACTTCCCTTTCTACTCGAATGAACTCTTTCAGGCCGATGGTTCACATTACAATACATCTGCGATTATTAACTCCAATTTTCAGCTTGATAAAATGGCTTACGAAAAACAAGGCCCTTTATACATGAGTACCTTCTTTGCCATGACATACGGTCTTGGTTTTGCTACACTTTCTGCCACCATTGTTCATGTCCTCCTCTACAATGGACGGTATGTTCATTACTTACTATTCTTAAATAGAGTTTCTTCTCCTGTAACGTAAAATGACATTTTTTTTTTGGATATGATCAGGGATATACTGGATAAGATTAGAGGAGCACTTGGAAAGTCTAAAAAGGATGACGTACACACAAGGCTTATGCGGGCATATAAACCGGTGCCAATGTGGTGGTTTATTGTCATTCTTGTGCTGAACATTGCCTTGATTTTATTTGCTTGCCATCATTACGCCGATATTCTTCAGTTGCCATGGTGGGGTGTCTTGTTGGCTTGTGCAGTTGCCATAACCTTCACCCTACCAATTGGTATAATTGCCGCCACCACAAACCAGGTAAACAGAAGGTTTAAGTTTAAATTGTAGCATTTCTTGCCAGATATTTGAAGATTTTTTAGTATTCTGTTTTGGATTTCTTTTTGACATTTGTTAAATTTCTTTTTGAACAGCAACCAGGTTTGAACATTATCACAGAGTATATGATAGGATATCTGTATCCTGGACGCCCCGTTGCAAATATGTGCTTTAAAACTTATGGATATATCAGCATGGCTCAAGCTTTGACGTTCGTATCAGACTTCAAACTTGGACATTACATGAAGATCCCACCTAGAGCAATGTTCATGGCCCAAGTAAGTTTAAATATGTTAATCCATTTTAAGATGTGTGAACTATGAAAGGTTTACATAACGATACTGACTATGTTGTTTCTCCATCTTAACTTATAGGTTCTCGGAACAATCATATCAGTCATTATATATCAAATAACGGCATGGACGCTAATGGCGACCATCCCTAACCTTTGTGACAAACAATTGCTTCCAAAAGACAGCGAATGGACGTGTCCCATGGACCATGTGTTTTATGATGCTTCTGTCATATGGGGTCTTGTTGGTCCACAAAGAATCTTTGGTAACCTTGGGGTCTACTCTGACGTCAACTATTTCTTCTTGATTGGAGCCATTTTGCCTTTTCTGGGTTGGTTAGCTCACAAGTGTTTCCCAAAGCAGAATTGGATTCGACTAATACATTTTCCTGTCTTGTTGGGTGCCACTGCAATGATGCCACCTGCTACTGCTGTGAACTACACAAGTTGGATCTTTTTCGCGTTTCTTTCAGGTTATGTTGCTTTCAGGTTCTACCCAAAAGCGTGGTCACGTTACAATTATATTCTTTCGGGTGGTCTTGATGCTGGAACAGCTTTCATGAGCATTGCTTTGTTCCTGGGATTGCAATCTTCTGGGGTTGCGCTGAACTGGTGGGGGAATAATGGTGAAGGCTGCCCACTCGCTACTTGTCCAACTGCCACGGGTGTCGTTGTCCCTGATTGTCCTGTTTTTAGTTAGTTTAGTGACATTAGATCCATGTCTTTCTACTTGTTTAACAACTTTTTTTGTTATTTTTAGCGGTTGATTGGATATACTGTTTAGATGAAATGTATTGATGGACCTAAAATTCTAGCAATTAAGCTTATAAGTGTAATCATATATCTCAAGCTATGCAAATGAAATCTATCTATTTATTAGAGTCACATTTTTGTATTAAATACAATGAATAATAGATGAAATGTATTGATCGATGGACTTAAAATTCTAGCAATTAAGCTTATAAGTGTAATCATATATTTCAAGCTATGCATGAAATCTATCTATTTATCAGTGACTTTCTTCAAAGTAAGAGTCACATTTTTGTATTAAATACAATGAATAATTTTGAATTTACACATATTGAAAAGAAAGAAACAATGAGCTATCAGAAAAAAGATGATTGTTCATGAAGAACATTTAAATGAGCCAAAATCTTAGCAGCAACAGATTTCATACTGTTACTTCCTCTTTGTGTAATCTCAACTAACGGCATCTGTCCAGATGCTTTATACTTCTGTTTATATTCCGGCAACCTGAATATCCTCTCCAACGCCACCAAAGCTTTCTCCTGCAACCTTACACACGGTGAACTCAACAACTTCACCATTTTCATAATCACATCACCACCTTCCAACACCTTACTACCCTTCTGCAGTTGCTCCTCGTTGATTAAAGTTAAAAGTGCATCGAGAGAAGCTTCGCAGACTCCAAAATCTGGTTCATCAAGCAATCTTGCAAGCGGATTCATGGCATTAGCTTCAATAAGACAAAATGAGGACTCGATTGTACAGATCCCCGAGTGGACTGGACAACATGTATCAAATGATACAAAGCAACAACTAAAAAAACTTGATTTTAGTTCCACGGGCCTGCTTAAGCTATTGGAACTCTCTGAAAATTGCCCAAGTGAAATTGCTACATTCTGTTTGGTCAAAGCACTTCCCGTGTCCAGCAAGCGTATGATGATCTGGATAATCCCAGATTCTGCAACCTGTTTTTGTAATTCTTGATTTGTTGAAACAGTGAATCGACAGAGAGCACCAGAAGCACTTTCTATCATGGGCTCGGGTTTCTGAAAGTGATTAGAGAGGATGGAAATGATCACTTGAAGTGCTCCAGCATCAAGAATCCGTTGAGTCATCAGAGGGGTTCTTGGAAGGTTAGAGATGATTTCCATTGCAGCAACACCCTCTTCAACGTTATCGGAAGTTTTTATGATTCTAAGTAAAGTTTCAACACATTTAGACCCAACGTGTTCCACAAAAGTTTCATCATCCCTATCTTTTGTTAGTATGCAAAAGAGCTTCACAGCATTTAATCGAACAGTTTGATTTTCTTGTTCACATAACTGAACCAGTACTTGGACAGATGAAATCTGATGCAAGTAGAATTAAATAAGTAACAGCTGATGATTTAAGCTATAAGTGACAAAATGCATGGGCTGGGTATGAGGTCTAGTATAGGAAATATGATATGGGTTGGTCGGGTAAATTTTTTTGATAAAAGTAATTTATACTTTCTACAAAATACTTGAAGTGGCATATATGATTATACAACTATATAATTTAAGACCAAATGATATAGTCCTTTGAATAGGATGATTTATAAGGTCAAAACAGGTAATCTTTTTCATGGCGGTACAGATTATATTGAGCTGAACAGATCACATTTTCTACTATTTTTCAAACTTCTTACAGATGCTTTGCGTGTACAATATGAAAGAAACTTATGTTATTAATTTCGAAATCAAAACAAATTTTAATTAAATAAAAATATATCTTGGGCAACTTTTGACCTGTTTTGATTTTTTCTGTTTGACCCAGTAGATATAATCATATAAAAAATAGCCGGTTCATTTAGAGACTAATCTAAGCAAAGCGATGAAACTCAAACGCACCTTTCGTAACGTTTTCCTTATGTTTAAACCAAAATGAGATTGACAAATTGCAAGAAATGTTCGAAGAACATTCTGTTGAACATTTGGCCCACTTAATGAGATGACAGAAAATAACTTGAAAACATCTTCTTCAGATTCCAGAAAAGGAATATCACCGTGATCAGATTCAAGGAAAGTTAATGACAATGCCAGATTCATAATAGTGGCTACAACCTTTTCAATGAGGCTCGGGATGGACAAGCTCTCACGGAAGAGTATTCCAAACAAGATCTCTGGTGCATTAGTTTTGATCATTTTTAATCCATTTTCTGGCACATCTGAGAGTTTCTCGAGAGCTAAAATGGCTGCCTTTTTCATACCTATATCAATGTTACAGAGCATGGCTATAAGGGACTCTACCGCGCCACTCTCACAAACCATAAGCTTTCCATGATCAGTCATCTCAAGTTCTGATAACGTCTCAGCCATCACCCGTCGAACACTTTCAGACCCTGCACTGATTCATCTTTGATCATAAATTTTGAAGAAGGGTGGCTTAATGTGATGACGTAAGTCCAAAACAATTAAGATTGTGCATTAGAGGTGAATACAACACTGCAGCTTGTGTAGGGTCAAAATGGGTTGGGTCGAGTCTGGCCACCTGATTTTAAAGTTTTGCGATTTATTTAATGATACAAAAACTATAATCTTAAAATAATATAGAACTTATTTGAAATAACCAATTTAGAATGTTGAGACCATTAAAGAAGCTTTTTGGGCAGGATTTTACCTCCTCAACCCTGTTCATTTTGAGCCAACTTTTTTAATTTGGCCCATTACCCATTTGACATGCTAGAAGTTCAAAGATAATCTAAATAAACCATCTTTCAAGTGCATGGGTTGAAACTGACACCTTTACCTGAGTTGATTAATTGTTTGTTATTCTAAGATATACGATGGGTGACGTCGTGACGAGACACACCAGACTCAAAACAGCAAGCTAGCCTAAGAATCAAGAACCTCCAGATTATTTGTAAACGATCTTAAATTTTCTGTTTTTTTGGCTAACCTAAGTATCTGACCTGCTTTGTAAGCCAACTAATCCTAAAGCGACCCTCCACTTTGCAGGTAGCCGAGAGTCGCCGCGGTGAACCTCTATGGCCACAAAAGGGTATATTTCTTCGGCTCCTAGGATTCGAATATCTGACCCGTTTAACCCATTCATAAGGTAAATTTCATCTCAATACAAGAATAGATGCAAGCATAACCTTTTGAGGTTAAACTAACTGAATCCAGATTTATAACTTATATCAGTATAAATCTTTTGAACTAGGTGAAAAATTGATGAGTTTTAAACACTTATCACACACTCTGCACTTAACCTTCAAAGTAAAGCCAACCTTCTTAAATGTCTTTATTTGATGATTGACGGATATTTTACCTGAAGAAAGAAGGTGAAGTAAAGGTCCAAAATAGTTAGCCTTGGCCATCTGTACAATATTCTGCTCAAGAAAGGAAAGTTTTTCCAGAAGTTGTTTGGCATCATTGGCAGCTTGAGGATCATCACTACCCGTTATGGTCACAAGAAGAAGTATACAACCTTGACTACTCCCAATAACGTTTCTTGCTAAATCATTTTCTGATAATTCAATAAGCAATTGCAATGCCAATTTACTTTCTTCAATCTTTCGTGCAAGGGAACACACGATTAATTTAATGGCATCTTCCGTTTCTGCAATGCTTTCCTACAAGATACAAATTGTATATGATGAAATCATGAATCTTTAGGTAGTAGTTGAATGTGTGTTTAGAATGATTATGGTTGTTATTTTTAGTTTATTCTATGTCAAAATAATCAGATTGGAGACAGTAAGAATAATTGAGATAGATGCTAGAGTGCCTAGCTATCCCTAGTTTTAAAAAATCAAAATTTTATGATTCAAGTCTTAATACTAACTTAGAAAAAACATATCCAAACACCCAATTGATATGCAATATGCACTTGATACATCTTCAACCGTAGTGTTACCTTGTAGATTATGATCTTATGTCTCTTTAGCAAGTTCTTAGATGCAATAATATAATAGGTGGGACTTATAATCCATTAACTTATTAATGGGTTGATTTCGGTTGTGTTTTATCTATACTGCGTCAACCGTGTCAGTCAGGTAAAACGTCGCCCAACGTTGATTTTTAATGCATATCACCTCCTAAATTGTTTTATTCAAAGAAAAAATGATTATTAAAATAATGATGTTTTCATAAACATAATTTAAAACTTTTCAAAATGGTCAAAAACCTGTTTAGAGGTTGACCCATCTCATCCCATTTTACCCTTGCTAAAATGAACCCATGTTGACCCGTTACCCCACCTGCCCATCTTGCCACCTATAATAGATCTATTAAGTGCATACCTTCCTGTCATCGTGGTCTGTTGCAAGTATGCGGAGAATGATGAGAACATGTGATCTGATTTTGAAATTCTTGGTAGAAAGAAGAGAAACAAGAACAGGCAAGTATCCCTCTATCATCACCCATTCTTGATGAAGGTCTCTTTCTAAGCATAAATCTTGCAATTTGCCCAATGAGACAATTACTTCTTCCTCTTCATTAGAAAGAATACTGGACTTCATAGAACCAATGAAAATCATGGTGTTTCTGTCTCTCCATTCTTCTATCGATTGACGAAGTGTCTTATTAGTCCTTAAAGAGGATGGCTTTAATGGAGTTTTGGTTATTGGACATAAACTGTTTTCTCCAGCTAACCATCTCTCTATTGCAGACCTCTCAAAACTATGCCCTGATGGCGTTTCCACTGGATCTTCCATCACATCTCCAGTTATCGGGCAGTAAAATGATTGAAGAGGTTCTAATGGTTGTCTTCCTAATGAATTCCGTTTACTAAAGTACTTTGTTTCTCGCTCTTCTGTTGTTGCTATGATATCAGCTTTTCCTAATAATCCAACAATCTGTTCAATCTGTACAGCTTCTGCAACATCTTCTGTATGCTCAATATTTTCCATCTCATGTTTGAACTCTTCATACTCTTTTCTCAAGACTGACTGCTCGGTCGATATCCCAATAGCATCTGCAATCAAAATAAGCAAGCTATTTGAATACGATCTATCAACCTTTCGTTCTCTGATTCCTGACTCGATTTTCTCTTTAATTTCCACTTCTTTGGATGTTTCTAGATACTTTGCATCCAACATTATGTTTGACAGCTTCATAGCTTCTTGACTGATCCCATTGAAGGAAACTAAAGGAGCAAGAACGTCTAGATCACCACCGATCTCTCTCGTGTGGTTTTCCAAGCTTGTTATGATTTTTTTGGAATTGAGCAAAAGATATATTTTGTTCCTGTTGCAGCACTCTAGAGAAAGTGTTTTAACTTCTGAAACATGTCTAGAAAGGGCGTCAATGGCGGTTTTTAAGCTCCCAGATTCATTGATATCAACTTTTGTCAGTTCTTGTAAAATGAAATTTGTTTTCTCCAAGTATGACGAAAGTTTCTTAAAATTTTCTTTTTGAATGTGCATGGATTTGGTGGCTTGAATGGTCTCGAGTGTTGTCAAAATTGCCCCGGAGAGAGTGTCTGCAGCCGTTACATTAGAACCCATGATCTAGAAATGTTAACCAGAACTGCAAAAACTGCCTTTTGGGATCTTAATCAAGTAGCTGCAGATTGAGACCACAAGTCCATAACCTGCATCAATGTTTAAACATTTATATTATGAAAAACACATAATTTTTCCCACCCTATGTGTGTGTGTGTTTGTATCAACGCGAAACACACTCCACGCTTTTCTCTCCCTCTCTACGGTTACTAATTAACATGGCAACATCACCACAATCATCCAACACAGTCCACCTGCCGCTATCACTACATTCCTTCATAACTGTCACAACTACAAACTCCAATTTTTGTTGCCTCATAAGGCTATAAAAGGCTAGTTTATTCAATTATTCTAAAATAAAAGTATATATATAAGCAGTTTTTAGCCAACAGAACAATCCACAATGCTAGAAGCACGAATCTTGCATTTGCGTGCCTTAAATTCAAGATTCGTGTTTCTAGCATCACAGATCATTTCCACTAATCCAAACGATAAGCAGAGAAATAGTCAAGCACTTAAACAAACAATTTCAAACACTTATCTCAAGTTACTAATCACACAACACAAAACCATGATCCTTGATGATAAGAAATTTTTTAGTATTTAACTCAACAGCCACACAACACATATCTCAAAATACTATCCACACATCATTATAACACACAAACACATATATGTACATGTTTAAAAAAAGACAATATCAAATATATTGTAATGTAATGTAATGTAATCATACTATATTACTTGAACTCAACATATACAAGTTGTTAAGTTTTACCTGATTAAGCTTTGATCAATATGTCTTATTTCTTGATCACAATTCACAAATGATGATAGAAATAGAAATTATAATAATAATGTAATTAGTAAACCAAGTGGGGTTTGAATTCAATTCATGTAACGACTTCAAAGTCTTGAAATATTATTAAATGGCTACAATATAAATTCCATTATTTGACGCGTTTTCTACTTCTAGCAAGATTTTTCCCACTTTTTTTGGAGTTGTATAGTTGACTTGTTAAACTAAATTATAAGAGATTAAATTGTTGTGTTTTCCGATAGTTACGTTTGTTAAGAAATATATAATTTCTCGAAATATTTTTATATATTATGCAAAGCGAAATATTCATTTGAAAACTAAATTTTTTGTGAAAATTAGAAAACTGACCAAAACACACTGTGATCTGAATTTAACACAATGTGTTTTTATTGTGTAACCTAAAATACGTTGTGTTAAGTTTTAAATCACGGTGTGTTTTTGATAGCGTTGTAAATCGAAAAATTGTTCAAACACACTGTGATATGAACTTAACACATTGTGTTTTCGAAAAACATATTAAAAATACATTGTGTTAAATTCAGATCACAGTGTGTTTTGACAGTTTTCTAGTTTTTACGAAAATTTTAGTTTTCAAATGATCAAAACTCATTATGCAAAATATATACTTTCTTGCATTTCAAAAAATAAAATTGTTATTGCTATAAAGTATAAACAACGTATACAATTATTGTCTGATACATACAATTATTATACTATTACGAATGACAAAATCATTACGACTACGATTAAAACTTTTGTGCATTTCATTTAAATTCTTTAAAGAAAAAACAAACTTTCGGTAGTTGTGGATCAGTGGGCAACTAGAGTAGAATTATTTGGACTGGGCTTTTAATTTTGTTGAAATATAAAGTATTAATTGGGCTCAACGGATGGGGCTCTTGGCCCTGCTACCAGCCTACCCTGCCGCACAGTGTATAAGTGTATTCCCAAATCCCAACATCCATATTCGAATTCAAATATAACTTTGTTAATGGTCTTTAACAAAAACCCTTTAGGGCATTGTCAAGATTCAAATCCGGCATCAAAGTTGAAGATGTTAGCCATTTATCCGCTTTGTTTTAGCGAGGATTATTATTTCCCATAAGTCGTGCTAGGTTAGTTACCGAAGGTTATGAAAATTAACATGTGTGGATCTTAACCTAAAATACAATACAATGCTCCAACTGAAAAGAAAAAAACAAGCCCATACTACTTAGCTAGTGGACCAGGTAGAGAATGTGATTGATCATGATATAGAAAATAAATAAAATAAATGATAACAAAAGGCAAATAACATTAAAACTTTGAAAAAAATACAGAAAACAAACTATCCATGTGATAGCAATAAGCCAATAACATTATTTTACTAGAGTTATAATTGTATTTTTTACCCAAAAAAAAATGCAAAAATTAAATAATATAAAATCATAAAAAAATAATAGAAAAAGTTGATTCAGCAACCAGCTCAGTTCAATGATTCACATTTCCCTTTTGTCAATTGAGCTGCCTTACTCACTATTCCCTTTATATACAACAAAACGTTTTGTTAGTTGATTCCTTTGAAATTGATGATACGTGTTTTTGATACAATAATGAGTTATCTAAATATAAAAGAATGAATAATATTGTTTTATTATAAATAAAAAATTGTTCTACACGCTGATATTGTTTCACAGAGTTTTATCTAGTTATATCTTTTTATATAATTGAGATAAACCTTCACAAAAATAAATAGACATTATTAGGGAATAGGGAGCTCCTGGAGTTGGAACACCGCTTCCTTGTTGGGGAAGACAGTGGATGGAAATACCCACTTATTGAACTACACATAATTCTCGCTTCTCTCCGTCTATTTATATCTATTTTTTATATATAAAAAAAAAAGGAAAAAGGTGGGGGTGTGATGAGTGGTTTTTACTTTTTAGTTACGTTCCTTGTAACTAGAGTAAGTGGAGGGGGACTCGGGGAGGATGAAAAATTCATTAAGAGAGGAGTGATGACTGAAGAGTGAGGTAGAAATGATCCTTTTCCATCCTGGTTCACATCTATAAATACATACTACCAACGACATAATAACAAAAATTAAAAGATATACTAGTTTGGAGAAAGAAAAAAAAAAAATTCAAATTTCATGATATAAAAAGGATAGAGCATGATTGTAATCGTGAGTCAAGTCGTAAACCAAAGTATCATAAAACGTGATAAGAAATTTTGCAATTATGCCTTATAATTGTAAAATAATCACATTTGTGCACATTAATCAGACTTCTTTGCATCAATCAATCTTCTCTATATAAAAATAAACTTCTTATGTTTCAAAGAAAAACACAAGAGTGATATTGGTTCGGCTCATCCATAATCTATACCATAATTTATATGCAAATTGAAATTGATGAGCCGAACCAATACCACGCCATGTCTATTTCCTTGTGATCACGGGCTTCATTGGCACAAGAAATGGCATTTGATGATTTCTGTGAATTGGTCCTCACTCCTTTTTATAGACGTTATCATAGGGTTAATTTAAGCATGTAATTGATATGTTAACGACTAATAAAGAAAGGAAAGATACTAAAACTATATAAGATTTCTATTATTGTACTATGGTCAAAAAATAAAATTAGTAAGAATTAAACAATTGATATTTGTGCTTGAAGATCGGCGAATCCACTATATGAATAATCACGTACAAGTTTTTTAATTGTCTTTATATCTCTTCACAATCTATGATAGATTCTTGACACTTTTTTTTTTTTGAATGGCCATAGATTACTGACTTAATAAGTATTTAACCTTATTATCGGGTTTTTTTTTTCTTATAGAGAAAGAGAATGGTTGGTTACTATTTTTCTTTTTAACGTCCAATTTTCGGACATGAAAATGTATTTATTTTGTATTTTTCTTGAGTTCGTGTGGTTTTAAATCTTTAATGTTTCTTTTTTACTTGATTGTGCTTGTAATATTTTTTAATTGACTTCGCTTGTTAGACTATGTTTATATCACATGCAGTTATAAGTATAATTGAAATTTTGTTTACATATAAAACACTTTTTTTTTGAACGGACATATAAAACACTTTGTATTATGTTTAGTCCTTTATTATGTAAAACATAAAAAACTATGAGTGGGGTATGAAAGAAGTGAGGTGTAGACACTTTTGTCTCTCAGAGGTAGAGAGACTGTTTTCATAAAGATGGAAGCGCGCAACATACTCGTCTGCATAAAACCAATCGTGTGGGCTGACATCAAAAATTACGAATGACATGTGCAAGAACTCCCCTTAACTCCCCTCCCAGCAAGTCATAGAAGCATATAGGGTTGGTATCAACCGATGGCGGATCTAGGAATTCGTCACTGGGTATGCATTTTTCGCAAAAAAAAAAAATTGATTTTTGTATGTATAGATTTTCGACTTGGGTATCTCCGTTGAGTTTTTAGTAAGGTTTAACATGAACCGATTTAACACCAAATGAGAAAAAACTCAACCGACTCAGGTATCTCCGTTGAGTTTTTGTACATGTTCATGGGTCCAAATGTCTTTCAAGATGGGTAATCTATGAGTCCATTTCAATCTCTCTCCAATTCGATGTTGGTATTTCCATAAAAGAATGAAAGCATAAAACAATATTAGAAGTGTAAAGTAAAGGGTTTTGATCATTTGAAAACTAAATTTTTCGTGAAAACTAGAAAACTGTCAAAAAACATTGTGTTCTGAATTTAACACAATGTGTTTTTAATATGTTTTTCGAAAACAGATTGTGTTAAGTTCATATCACAGTGTGTTTGAACTATTTTCTGATTTACAACGCTATCAAAACCCACCGTGATTTAAAACTTAACACAACATATTTTAGATTATACAATAAAAACACATTGTGTTTTATAAAAACACAATTAAAACGCATTGTGTTAAATTCAGATCACAATGTGTTTTGACAGTTTTCTAATTTTCACAAAAATTTTAATTTTCAAATGAACATTTCACGCAAAGTAAAACTTAAAACAATAATATTGGATAAAACTGTTTTCTAGTTATGGGTATGCACTCTTAGTGAATTTAATTGAGGTAACTCAAAAGTAAATGTTTTTACCACTATGAAGATAAACCTAAGGGTATCAACCATTCAACATATATCTGCCCTGGTATCAACCATACATACATACATATAAGTTTTTGATGAGCCCAAATATAATAGTGTTAGTCAACCTATGTAACAAAGTAACCTAAGCCACCTAGGTATTGAGAACACTGACCCAAAGCCCTAAAATGTGCAATAATTCGTATGGGCATATATATACTTTTATATTGGTTACATATATTAGTGTCGGATTTATTATGTTAGCATATATGAAAGGTTGGGTTACTTTACGATTCCTCTTCAATTAAAAGTTTTCCAAGTGTTCTACCGAAAACGCATAGTTCACCAATTGTTGCAACTTAATTTTCAAATCTAAAAGGCTTAAAGTCTTATCTTAGTGTATTATATACACAAACTCAGGGGCGGTATTAAAGGGGGGGCAAGGGGGTCCAATGCCCCCCTCCAAATTTAAATTTTATCATGTATTTTTAATTTTTTTCCATCAATTTTTATAAATTTTCTATAGGTTTTTAACATTTTGTCCTCTTTTAAATTTATTTTTTATAAGTTTTCTAAGTTTGTCCCCTTTAGAATTTTTTCCTGGTACCGCCTCTGCACAAACTGACGGTCAAAAAAGTTTGCATGGTGTAATAAAAAAAATATTTTATTTGTACATATTTCTAGTATCAAAAGAAAATCAACTTGGAGAATTAAACATTTAACTAATTGATCGATTAAAAAAATAAATAAAAAATTAAGTAATTATGAAGTTTAAGATGTGTCACTTCAAAATTTCATTTTTTTTTATTTTATTATTATTATTATTTTTTCTTTTGCAAAAAAAGTTTATTTTACTTATTACACAAGTTTTGACCATTTATTCTTTGGGAAAATGCTTGCTTCAGTCAACTGCAGCTTCCATGGCTGCAATTGCACTCACATACCATTTAAGTGATTGATCTATTACAAAAATGTTTTCCTGATTTTCATGGTAAAAATATCCCATTGCATGTACAGCCCGCTGCATCTAAGCTATCCCCTTATTCTTTACACCAGAGACGGCGCCACAATGAGGGCAGTTGCCCCTACTCCAATTTTGATATAATGTAATTTATTTTTCAATTTAAATGGTATATTTGTAATTTTTTTCCAATTTAAACGATATATTTGTAATTTGTATTTATAGAAAATACATACAAATATTACCTTCGTTGTCATAAGCTTATTCTTTAAAAGTCATTAGTATTATTTCAAAACATTAGTTTTGAGATGGATCTCCCCATTAAGAGACTAAAAAGCTTGAGTAACCGGAAAAAGAAAAAAAAGTTAAAGATAAATATTTTCTTTATATAGTTAAGTGTGTAAATGTGTAGTGCATCATTGCATTGATATACATTAATAATGTAAAATGTTATTTGTTTTCAAATCATTATTATATATGTGTCAAAAATATGTAAAAATAATAATTATAATAGTCATGTAGTAAAAATTTATGCAAGCTACTCTTACAAAAATATTTTTATTTTGGATTTCTTGCGTTAATGTTTGTGAGATTAGCTGGTAATATCATTTGAAACATTTATTAGTCAACTCGGGTTATGATTAAGTACGTTTTCATCTAATAAGATGTTGTCTATCACGTGTTGTCTTTATTTATTAAAAAAAGAAGAAAAAAAATCTGGTATTAAAAATATAGGATTTACACAATTACACCCGGTGTTGTGAAACAAAAATCTTTTAGGGACTATTTTCTATTCTCGAGCTAGGACCCAAAATTCTTTTAAGGACTCATTTTTTTTAACATTCTCATATATGACTTTTATAAGTATGAAAAAATAAAAAATTAATTTGCTCCCTCATGAAAAAATATCTAACTTCATCCCTGCTTTACACTAACATCTTTTCCTGCTATATTAGCATTAAATTCTCATCATCAACACCGATTCTTTTTCTACTTATCCTTTCGCTTTACAATACCCCAAAAAACACTAGATCAAAATAAAACAAACAATTAAAAAAAAAAAAGAAAAAAGAAAAAACTAGACCATCCCCCCGAGAGTTAGAGAACTTAGAGTACGTACATCATAATATAACTAATTCATTTAGCTCACAGATCAACTCCCACTCACTTTATCTACCTAAATATATTTTCTACAGTATTGCACATTTTGATACTTTATTGCTATTATTTAACTTGAAAAAGTGACTAGCTAGTTCTGTCCCTATAAATTGCTCTACGAAAGGTATTGATTCCTTTGTAGTCAAATTTGTCATTTTTATGGTGTTATGTAAAGTATGGTAAAATGATTAAGTTAACTCTGAAGAAGATTGTACACCCATAATGACACAAAAAGCCTCAATGTGATTTTTCGCTATTTCCTTCTCATTTTATGAACCTGCCAAGAGAGGCAACAAATGATTATTAACACAAAACGTCCTATTTATTTGAAGTTATTGTTTCTTCGACATATTACATAAAATTTGTATTTTTTTCAAACATTCAATCGGAATAAATATCAGGGAAACCTCACTGTATAATGGTGAAGTCTTGCACGTAATCCAAAATAACGATATATTGACCATTACGTATCATGGGGTTCAAACTCAAGACCTTAGGTAAAATAAGCGATGTCTTTGATCAGCCGGGTAAAATGTATATATATGTAAAGATTATGCCATTACGTATAATTAATAATTCGCATGTATGATAAAGATCATAAAAGATAAAACTGAAACTCATAATTGAAAGAAAAAAAGAAAAAAAATCAATGACAAGTTTTGTAATCAACTACTCAGATAGAGTAAATACAAACAATCGAAACCCACATAATCCAATCCACTAACATTCCTAATATATAAACACAAACATATTGGCTTGGTGTTTATACACTGCAACAAATATGTCATTTTATTACATTTGTTTTTTCATATTTTTAAAAAGTGTAAAAAAATTTGTTAATTTAATCATATTTAAAAATGTGTAGAAATAATTTACATTTTAAAGTGTGAAGAAATTTAAAAAATTACAATATTTACACATTTATACATGTGGAAAAGAAAAGTTCACACTTTCAAGTGTGTAAAAATATATCAATTGTTCAGTGTGAAAGTTAACTTGTAACACTTATTTTCTTCACACATGGAGGGTGTGAAGAAATCATGTGTTACAAATTGACTTTCACACTTTTAAGTGTGAAAATATTTAACAATTGTTTACACTTTTAAGTGTTAACATTTTGTTTACACATTTATAAGTGTAAAAAAATTATAACTTTTGAAATTTATTCACAATTATAAATATATGTAAATTTTTTCTACACATTTTTATATGTGGTTAAATTCATAAATTTTTTCACATTTTTTATAACTTGAGAAATAAATTTTCTTTTTTAGTGTTAATTGCAAGTGTCTTTGAAAGATGACATGTAATTGCGGATTTCAGATGTAACGTTGAAAATAGCAATATATGTTACTTGGTGGTTATCGAAGATGACGGCGACAACCACAACTTAGAGGTAGAATTAAGATGATGGCGGGTTTGTTTTTTAAACAACAGTAGTTATTAAAAATGAAATAACAAGGTAACGGAAAAGATGATGAGATTATACGCATGCATAATGAGTCTAACAGAAAAAGAAATTTGTTGAGCATGAAAAATAGTTTGGAGCTCGATCGTAACAAAATGACAATGGATCAAGTATGAACATGATTAAACCATTTTCACATTTATATGATTTGTTTTTTTAATCATTTATATCTAATATCTATCTATAGTCATATTGTTTTGTTCATCCATATTCATATGCGAAATCATAGGTGGTGTTTGATAAACTCTTAATTAAAAAGTTATGACTTAATTTTAATTATCTTAATCCATTAAGTCAAGAAAATATGTTTGTTTTTGACTTAATAAACCAAAAAATAACTATATTGACTTAATTTATACAGACATTGTATATCCATTCAGTCACTTAAAACAAACAAGCCCATAGAAGAGTTAATGGATATTTATATATAATTTTTTTTCCCTATAATAACATTAATTTTAATAGAAATATGTTCATGAGTAGATGTAAGAAATCTAAACTAGATATCGTTTATTTTTTTTATTTTTATTCTTGAGCATCAGATATCGGATTCGTTTTATTGGTTTCTAAAATGTATGCAATTAGCCTAATTGTTGATTCCAGCATCAACATAAATTTATTAAGTGTTTATATATGCTTCATAGGATATCGAGATCATCAGCTAAAATCATTAAATCTACTTAAGCATTATTGGTTAAAGGATTATCTAACAACACACCATATACAAAATCAACAATTTAAAGTATGTGTGCAGTGTGCGTATGTATTGTGTACGCATATTTATCTAATATTTGTATTATTTTGAGTGGTAAAAGTTTTACTCATTTATCTAATATTTGTATTATTTTGAGTGGTAAAACCGTAAAAGTTTTACTCATGGATGACAAATTAACCACACGAGAGCATATTTGTCGACTCGACTCAAAAACATGAATTTTGACTTGTAACTCGAAATGTAACTCAACTCGTACGAGTCAAGACATGTTTAATATTACATAATATAATATAATTATATACATGTGACGTCTTTAAAAACAAAATATAAGTTCATTATCTTAAATTTATCAAAATATTATAAATTCAATAGTTCTGAGTATAAACTTACAATTTATCTCCAAATTCGTAATAACCGGATGAAAACTACTGCATAGATAAAACACAAAATAACGTAACAATAAATATATATATATATATATAATATAATATATATACCCATAGTAAATCAAACTACAATATTTAGAAGTTTGTGACTCGTGACTCAGTTCAAGTTCATCACACAACGACTCTTAAGAGTCATCTAGTGACTAGAGTTTAACTATTGCATGAGAGATCCATATCAATATTAGCATTTGTTATTCAAACAATTTTGTTAATCCATATCAATTTTATGATGAAAATGATCAGATATCCATTAAATCTGATAATTAAAAAAGACTAAAAAAGATAAACTAAAATGGAATTTAAAACATCAAAATCAAAAAGAAAGGATCACATTTGTTTAAAAAAGCAATGTTCAAGAGGCTCCACTATGCATGGACGAGTTACTTGTCCTCGATCCGTCCATTTAATTTCATGGAAGAGTCAAACATGGGACTCATCCTCTCTTCTCTTTGGCAGTTTGGCTCACTCGTTTCTCCAATAACGAGTTATATAAACAGGTGTATAAACAATGTTTAAAGGATTAGTGGTATAAATGATAAGTTTAAAAAAAATCTTTATATTAGGTATATTTTAAAAGATTAGTCCAAGTCTAATGTGCCACTATGGTGTTGACGTAGACTTGTCCTCTTGAAGGATAAGTGAGAGTAGTGACGGAGCCATAAATATAAGTAAAGAATGGCCAAAATTAGTGACGGTAGATAGTTAGCGGCAATCTCGAAGTAGCGGTTAATAATATGTAACGTAAAATTAATAATACCTTGCAATTTATTCTAACAAATAATAAGTTCAAAAGTTAAACTAAAACTTTATATATAATCTAAGGATTGAAATGGACAATTATACAAGATATGTCATCTTCTTCGACGGGATAAACTGGCAAATCAAACTTTATATATATACTAAGGATGTGACCATGATAGAAGATAGGTGGGCGAAATCTTTCATATATGCTACCAAATTGTTCAAATAACATAAAATTTTCTCTGCTATATGTTCTCTGTACGTATGTGATAGGGGTGGGCCATGGCTAACCTTGCTCCTCATGTAGCTCCGCCCTTTAGTGAGCTCCGCGGAGTAGTCCAATTAGACATAGTGAAACATCCAAGCCATATTGTGGATTTTTAACATCCACTCTAAAAATAAAAATAATAAAATAGAGATTAATTTAGATATGTACGTTAATGAGTATCATTTCAAATTAGCAGGGTCGTATTTGAAAAATTATGAATCTAGGCCAAACGTAAAAACAAAAGGGTTCATGTGCTAAATGCAACAAATTGTAATATATAAACGAATTTTTAAGAATGACAATAAATTAATATTATATCAATAAAATTAACAAATGTTCAAAAAAATTTAAAAACAATGTAAAATTGTACTACTTAAATAACAAATTGTAATACATAGCCGAGAATTCGTTTAGTTTTTCTAGCATTCATCAAAGCAAATTGGTTGATAACATTTTCTTTTTTAATCCAATAGACTTTTTTATGTGGACTAAGTTGTATGATTTAGCATTTTTATATGATTGTTAAAATTTATAATGGACTTAGTTAATTATATATATAAACTTTAATAGTTTAATGTATGTATATAACAATAAAAAATGTGTCCCCTAAAAAATTGGGCCTCAGCCTGTCAACCACTTTGCCCACTTTTGTCACTGGCCTAACAAATTAGATATGTAGGGTAATTAAATATGTTTAATTAAATATATATTGTTTAGTTTTAGAAAAATAAAAGGATACCCGCGCGATGCAGCGATGTTATAACGGCGGCGGTATTGTGTGGCGGTGACGGGTGGTGGTGACGTGAAACAGTAGCAGGCGGAGATTGGAGGTGGTGTTGGCGCTGATAGTGGCAAGTAGCTAGTTTAGGTTATGATGTAATTTGATTTTAATGAAATGTTGAAGCTTAATTTTTTTATAAAAAAAAAAACACTATTTGTTTTATCTATACTATAACTAAAAGAGAAGGTTGAGGTCACTTGACACCCCTAATCCCCCTCTTTGAACATAATATTCTCTCCTTATTAATTCTCTATTTTTTAATATTTTATTTATTTTGATAAATTGTCAACCTTATTATTAATTAAAAACTCTTTTTATCTTTAAAAGTCTCCCAACAATTATATATATATATATATATATATATATATATATATAACCTAGAAACCCTCACATATTACCTAAAAAAAAACCCTACTTATTATTAATTAAAAACTCTTTTATCCTTAAAAGTCTCCCAAAAATTATTTATCTATATATATAACCTAGAAAAAACTCTCACATATTATCAATCCAAAAAAAACTACGGCCACAAAAAAAAAAAAAAAAAAAAAAACGATCGACTAACAAAAGAGTTTTTTTTTATTTATATATTTTGTTCATGTTTAATCATCATTATTCTTATTTAACATTTAATTTTTATGTTATTGTTATTATTGTCTCTTTTAATTTAGTTTGTTTTTCCATTATAGCCTCGTTATGCCTTTTTCTTCAACAACAAAAAATAAAACCACATTAGTTCATCTTGAAGATCTTAAGCCAACACATATTAACCATCATCAATGACTCCGTGTTGTGCACATATAGATTGTTTCGGTGTGGAACAACCCGAAGAAAATCAAAACGTTCGAGATGGTCTTTGTTGATGAATTGGTATGTATTTTTCAAATTATATATTTTGTTGCAAATTTTTTATTTAACTAAATTTTGAAAATGAAAAGGTAAACTGCAATCAATATTTATATAGAGTTTGTTTCTTCTTTAGTTTTCGTATTGATTAAGTTGTGATGTTGGTCATATTGATGGTTGCTCGAATCATATTGGCTTTGATTAATATATTTTGAGACTACTCGTCCATTGGACGGGTCTGAACACGAATTATAATATAAATATAGATATTAGCCACTTGCTAATACAATATGTTAAAGAGTTAATGAATCTACCATCACAATCACAATTCACACATACATAAGACACGTTATCCTCCGAATTTGTAAAAGCATTGATTCTTACGAAATGAAGGAGGCATATCGACTAGAACTAGAAATGACACTATATATCACATGATATTCTCGACTACTTGCATTTATATATTTTAAAAAATAACTACCATAGGTAATAGGCATTGCATGCGAATTAATGGTACTCATGTATTATTATTATTATTACTAATCTTAATAGCTGTAAGATGTAAATATTAATTATATATATTGTGTAACTAGTTTTCAGGTTCGTCTATTGGATGAATAGTCTCAATATATATAAATCAAAAGTTTTTTTAAAAAAAATAAAATTTCAAATAGATAAAATAAAACTTTAAACGATCCAAATAAGGTAAAAAGTTTAAGAAGTTATCCATAATAAACTTATCTTTTGAGGAAGACTTATCATACATATCCCAAACATATTCATTATTAGAAAGATTAACCCCATATCAATATTGATTCCGGTTAACCCCATTTTTTTCAACTTATTTTTTATTGGCAAACTCGTTACTTTTGTTTATTAATTTGTAATAATTAGTTAAATAAAAAAATTTGCAACTTAAAGAAATAAATAAGGAAAGATGTCAGATGATGAAAGAAGTGTAGAAAAGCAGTTAGATCTTTCGATCTCTTAAAGTTGTAACCAAATACAAATTCTTACCTCTTGTTTCTTAGGTTATATATTTATATATGTGTCTAAAGAAAGAAAAGAAGTCTAAAAACAAATACGCAACGTGTTTTAAAAAAGCTCAAAAACAAATATGCAGATATAGTAGAAACTTTTAAAAGATAATAAAAAGACATACAAATTCATCAACAAAGACCATCTCGAATATTTTGATTTTCTTCGGGTTGTTTTAATCCGAAACAATCCATACATGCACAACACAGAGTCGTAAATGATGGTTAACATGTGTTGGCCTAAGATTTTCAAGATGAACTAATGTGGTCTTATTTTTTGTAATTGAAAAATAAGCCATAATAAACCTATAATGGACAAAAAAACTAAATTAGAAGAGATGAATAATAATAATAATAATAATAATAACAACAACAACAACATAAGAATTTGATGTCAAATAATAATGATTAAACATGAACAAACTATATATAAAAGAATTGTTTGTTAAGTAAGTCGGTCCTTTTTTTTTTTGTAGAACTCGTGAGGTAGTTGAAGTTTTTTTTTTATTGTTTAATAGAATAAGAGTACAGACCAGCTTATAAAATCTTAATTTAAAAAATGTAGAAGAATATGAAAATTAATTAAGAGGGAGAATTAAGCTCAAAGAGAGAAATTAAGGGTGCCAACTGCCAAGTGTACCCTAACCTTCTCTTTTAATTATAATATAGATAGATATAGATGACTTATTATATAGAAAACAAAATTGAACATATCTTATCAGTTATCACATGCAGTTAGTCTCTTAATGATAGTTAACAGCGAAAAATAAGTATCATAGATGTATTTATCAAATTCGAGTTTATTAGTTGTAACTTTATTTATAAGTCCGCATTTAATTTGAAGGGTTTAGTATCTGGAAGTGTAAGAAACTTTTACACTTTTTCTATTGTAGGAATATAACTTAGATTTGGTGCATTGTAGAAAGAAATTTTATAAAACTGTTCAAATAATGTAAAAGTGTATACGTGGCAAATTATATGAGCTAGCACGTGTAATTTTTTGATTGGTGCATGTCAAAATGTTACATTATTTGAACAGTTTTACAAAATTTTTTCATATAATGCACCAAATGTAAGTTACATTCATACAATAGAAAAAGTGTAAAAATTCATTACATTTCTAAATATTAAACCCTAATGTGAAACTAGATATAGACACATGTCAAATACACGGATTGTTTTTATGACATATTAAAGATATATTAAATATATGTAATCTAAGAAAAGTTGTGAAAGAATAAACCGGTGAGTTCAAATATAAACATGTAATTAGAATTATGAAAGAACAAATTTGTAAATTCAAAAATAAATAACTTAATATTTGAATATTGACGAAAACGTTTAACTTGTTCATCTATCAATATCATATCATGGCTTGTTGTTGTAAGAGTTTTCTTAATAATACAATTCAATAAACTTCTTTTAGATTTTGTTGTGTATTTGTTTTTCATATAAGTTTTGGATTATGTAATTGTTATTTGTTAGATATATTATTTTCTTTATATAAAATCACTGATAATTTGATAAGTTATAAGTATAGCTGGATGAAGACTAATTGTAAACAAAATTGGTCTTATTATTTGATAAGTTATAATTATAGCCGACGACGTGAACGCATGCTCCTATTTTGTGGTTGGTGTTATATATAGAAATTCTTGGTATTTTTTATTATTATTCTATTAGTTGAATATTTGGGATAAACATAAGTTTTATGCTTTATCTATTTTATTTTAATAAAATTATTAATTTAAGAAAAAGGTTTAAAAGTGTAAATTCTTGATGGAAAACGAAAAAGTGTATTTAATTTAGACATGTGCTGATTTAATTAATTTTGAGAAATTAAGAGTTGTGATTGATCAATTGAGCTTAAGTCAGTTACCTTTTAGTATATACGAGATTTTAGACTTGTGTCCAACACTGGACACAAGATTTACGATATTATCAATACTAGATTTTCATACATATAAGTTATAAAAGTTTATAATTTTTGAAAATATATGGTTCCAAGTATTATACTTTGCAAGTTGTTGTACCATAATCACAGTGATTCCTATTGTATTTAGGATATGAATGTTGTACATCGTCATATGTTATTATATTTTGAATATGTATCTAGAGTTCAAAGTGTGTTTATATTAAATATTAAACTAAATATTAATATTTATAAAAATCTAAAATAATTTTTGTTAATAAGTCATTAGGTTTTAAAATAATTTTTTTGTAGTCAATATTTAATATATTGAAATTTGTTTTTAACTAATTAAATGATTGTAAATTTTTAAAAATTTCTCAAGTTGATGGTTAAAAATAAATATAAATTAAGTATTTAGGTCTAAAAAGTGTAAATTATTGATGGAAAACAAAAAAGTGTAAATTAATGAGACTTTTTCTACAGTTAATATAAATACTAATATAATAATATATTTGGATAACGATTATTATGATTTTTAATTTAAAACTAATCTAAATGATGACATAAGCGATAGTCAATTTGATAAAATTGAGCGATTTGATTGGTTAATAAATCATTAGTTCAACTGTTTTATAGTATATATTAAGATTAAGATTAAAATAAGATTAAGATTAAGATTAAAATAAGATTAAGATTAAGATATTGAACCATTGAAAATATAATTAAGGGGTATCTGTATAATTAATATATGTTTGTTGGGGTTTGGGTTTTGTTCTTTGAGTTTAAGTTTAGTGGGCTATTAACTCGTGAAAAGTTAAGTTGGGCTTTGATGTGAAGGATTTGATTGGCATTAGCGGGACTATTATGGTTGTGACATCACACAAACTAAGACAAATATTCATATACTTAAAAAAAAAAAAAAAAACTAGTCATTTAGAAACAAATTTAGAGATATGATGTAGATCATGCTAATACTGTCGCTACTTTTAGCGTCTCCCATATTATTGACACAAAAATCTGCGATTTTTTTCTAGAGACTTCTTACTTGACATCGTTATATATGTTGCTAGCTTCAAATATGTCGCTAAACATGTCGCTAAATGGCATTTTTCTTGTAAGGTACAATGCAGCGGCAACGATGGAGGTGATGGGTGGTAGTAGTGTGTGGTTATTAATGTAAAAGTAATTGATGTAAATGGTGGTAATATAGTTATTTCAAGAGTTGAGTGATGCATGTTGTAAAAGGTATTATAATGATATTAGGTGGAGATATTTAAACTAGTGAATAAAATGAAGATTAATGTAGGTATTCAAAAGGTTAAAAGTTGAAAATTGGAGAAATGTAATTTGTTTTATATAAGAATAAAGATATCAAAAGCTATGATGCGGCTACTTAAAGATGATTAAGAATTACTTTACAATTGGAGGTGGTCTTAGCACTTATGGGAAGGGGACGGGACTCATTTTTTGCTACCAGAAGCAAAATTATTTTTTCCTTTTCTTTGAGCGTTCTGGTGCATTCCTTGATGCCTTCGGTGTTTGCCTCAAACCCATGTAATTCTTTGTATTTTTTGTGATGGATTATATACTAATCATTGTTTGAATTATTATGCATAAAAAATTAACTTGAAGTTTGATTATCTAATAAAACATTCTGGATGTCGATTTTAAAAATTTCACTGCATATGTATAACTTATCCACATGTATTTAGAAATTTTCAAAACTTTAAACACTATTTGAATAATTTATATTATATAATAGATGAAATATTTATTTTTTTTCAATTTATGTTTCAATACATTAAACCCATGTGACATGTAGGGATGGACACGAGACTATGTCTCGTCCCCTATCACTGTAGGTATTGACGGTACCGATCTTGAAAATCATAAAAACATCGTACCAAACCCGATTCCATATATCGCAGTATCAGTACGGGGCCAAGATGGTACCGGGAAAAGCTTGTTAACTATGAGAGTTCATGGTATGCTCCCAAATCCCGAAAACAACCAAATACTAATGTTGGTCCCGATCCTAAATGGATTTAGTGCCACTTTTTAGATATTGGGATTAGGATAGGATCAGGAATTAAGATATTTTGCTTATCCATAGTGACATGTTTGACCTAAAACTAACTCGTCCACCCATATATTGGTTTCAACTTAAAGATAAGTTTATGTGTTTGTGGACTATTACGGGTCAAATATTGCCAGCTTTATTTCACTCGAAGCTTTAAGAAGTAAAAATAAGTACTATCTCGGCTAAAGTTAAGTTAAGTGACTTTTACCTATTGAGTAAAATTTAAGTGGTTAAAATGATTATGGTTTTAAATTTGGTGGTCCATTGGTAAGGTCTTTGACATTGGGAAGATTCACCTGAGTTCGAGTCTCACTTCTTACATTTGTGAGAGTGGATTTACAAGAGTTTTTCGAGAGCCCTGCTTTTTAGGTGTACATACGTTAAAAAAATGGCTAAAACGGTTATTATTTCAAAACTTAATAATATATCATAATAAAATAAGTGGTTAAAACAGTTATTGTATCAAAGTGTGATTAAAAATCGTTAAAATGTCAAAACAATGTTATTGACGTTTGGGCCAGAAATTGGACTACAGTATACAACAATACAACATAGGCCTCAATGAACCGATTTGGGCCAAAAATGAACCGTAACAGTTATGAGTTATCCATCGCCATCTGGCAATCTCAAGCGACCGGGTTCTGTACAACAACAAATTCTTCATTCCCCTTCTTCTTCTTCTTCTTCTTCTTTTACTTGTTTCGTGAGTGAGATCTCCACTCCAGATTTTTGTATCTAACTATATCTATATATACACACACACATACAATATGTTGCATCAATAGCTCCAGCTGCATCCACAGCAGTTAGCAAATAAAAAAGTTGAAAAAAATGGAAATTGATGAAAGAAAAAACGTACCACAAGTTCTATACGAGACACGTCATCACGCTTCTAGACCTTTCTCTTCTAATTATCCTCCGATCCATCATCAACAGGTTTAATTCTCTCTTTATGTACATATATATGTATATGTATCATTGTTGATTGATTATTAGGTAGTTCATGAATTATGATTCTGATTGAAATTGCAGGCGAATGAAAGCAGTAGCAGAGGTTTTTTTAGATTGCTTTCGGCTCAAGGTAAACGGTCCAGTTATCGACTTTTTTTTAGTTTAGTTTAGTTTTCATTAGTAACTGAATTTGTGATTGATTTGATTATTTAGTAATTTTATATGGCAGTTAGGATTAGAGCACTTTGTTTATTTTTTAATAGTAGCATATCCTATATAGTAGTACATTTCTGTAACAAGGCTTTAGGATGAGAGCACTTTGTTTTTTTTTATTTTAAATAATGTATTAACAGTTGATGAATATGAATATATATGATATGTGTGGATGAAAATATATTGATAGTATAAGTAATTATGAGTATTAAAATTTCTTGTGATATGTTTTCTATATGATTTACATCCCTTATTTAGATAAAGGGGTGGCTGTTAACATCTCTATATATGACTTCATATAAGGCGATATGTTTTCTTTACATATGCTGGTGAGCTCCTTAATGTGATTTACAGTGGATTTAGTCTTGCTGCTGCTTTCTAAAAAGATTGATTTATAAGATTATTCCCGTTTTATGCTTTCGTTGTACCATGAAGGTCTCAGCAATTTTAGAGATAAATGGACCTCAAATAAACATCAACAGAAATTAAGCAAATGGATATCGATGTTCATCTCTCCAAGTGGTGAACATGTGGCTATAGCAGCTGGAAACGAGATAACCATCTTACGGAGGGATGATAATTACCAACAACCTTGTGCGATTTTTACTAGTAAGATTCCTGAGCATGTCTTTATCCTTGTTCCTTACAGTTGCTGTGCAATTGTGTTATAAATCTGCATCAAGTTTACCATCTTTAAAACTAGCAAGTTTATTCTTTAACCGCCGGAAGCTCATACTTTGAGTTTATTTTAGCTTATGTCATAGTATGGCACACCTAATTTATGTTATGTGAAATCAGGCAGCTTTCCTGTCACATTTACATTTGGAACTTGGTCAGAGGATCATGGTGTTCTGGGAGTCTTTGACAATGCCGATACCCTCTATTTTATAAGAGCAAATGGTGAAGAGATAACCAGAATTACTAAACAGCATTTAAAAGTGCCTTTGCCAGTCGTTAGTATATTTATTTATAATGATAAGGATACGAAGAAGTCTTGTTTGTAAGTACCATTTCTCTTACTCGATCTCAAACCCTACAATATTTACCAGTTCTGTTCATTTACATGCATGCGTAATTAGTTAACTTGTTAGTGTATCATGATTATTCTTGCAGGTGTACATTTAGCATACTTGCATCAGATGGTTCAGTTTATGATATTGAGATTAGTCAGGACCCAAGTGCTTCCATTTCCACTATGAGTAGCTTAAGTGGTGGCTCATTACTGCAGAAGCAGTTCCCTCAGAACGTTTGTTGTTGTGGATATCATCCAGATAACTCGCTGTTTGCCGTAGTTAGTAGTACTGTTAGCATCACATCGACCTCTAGCGACATTATTGGTAACATTCAGCACTTATTTTAGTCCCATTCTTTGCACTAATTCAGTTTTAGTACTAGCAGTCTTTAAGATTATAATGATTCCCCAGAAAGACTCTTCCATTCGTATCTGTTAAAGTTATTACTAGACCCGTCATGTATAAGCCATGTCCACATCAAATGGGGTAACTGGGTAAAGTAAGCATTTCTCACATCTTTGTTGTCTATCCATTTATTTATAATAGTTCAATATCTTCTCTGAAGTCTTCTGTTATATCACACTCAGTACTTAAGATTCCGAGCATAGGTAGGACCTAAGTCACTGTAAATAGCCATTTTGAATCTTGAAACAGGGTTCTTTGTCAGCAGGGCCATGGTTACCGTGAAATTGGGGTAAATCGTGTGTGTATTTTCAATGGGACCTCCCCTATTATCTTTACATACACGGATAAGAAAAACTTAGACATATCAAAAGGGCTAAGTGCCAGGAATGTATTCAACTATTCGCCAAGTCTCTAGTTTGTATCCAATCATAATCTGATTATTATGTAACTTGTTAAATTTGATAAATGATGTAGCCGACCTTTATACCAAGTTAGAGGTGATGTGGCACTAGCCATGCTGATAGACACACTATAGACAGTTGGCCTATAGTTCCTAAATTCCAAGCATTTTGCCCTTTAATAAGGTAAAAGGTTAACCGGTATTTGTCTTAGGCGATTTGATGCTAGATCATTCGTAAATTTTTCAGGAGTGGTATTCCCACAATAAACCGGGTTAAAGTTGGATACACATTATAGACTTTGGCTTATAGTTATATACGTTTTCATGCACTTATCCCTACTAAAAACAACTATTTAAACTAGGAAACTAGATAAATCCCAAAAACTAACTAATGAAGTTTGTTTTCATAAAATCTAACTCTTCTGATACCCATTAAGCTGGAACATCGCTATCCTTGGCTCCAAGTTTAGACTACAATATTTTATTTGATAAAGATGAAAAATATGTGGATTTATCAATAATTTCTGAGAACTATCATCTTCACCTATTTATCATTGACTTTATGAAACCTATCTTCACTTCTGAAAATTGAAGGGTGGCCTTGTGCAATATTGCTCCTCAGTTTTCCGAAGGCTGTGAGGGACTTGGAGAGTAATAGTTAAGATGATGTCTAGGATGTTCTATTTTTCTGCCTTATAATACCAGATGCTTTTTTTTTGACAGTCATTTCATTACTGAAGGAAAAGGTCCTCCCCATATTGATGATTTGTTTTACATATTTTTCATCCCATACAGGACCTTACAGTATTTCCATTTGGCAATGGTGTAGACAATCAGGCTTACAACAAGTGGCTTCTGCTGAGTTTGAAGGTCTCTACACTAAGACGAAAAGTTATTTAGATCAAATATCCTTACCTAAAGTTCTATTCTCACCACACGGAGAATTTGTTGCTATGTTGGATTTGAGAGGACGCTTGGCCATATATAAGCTAAAGGAACACTTACTTTCAGAAGTCCATTTCAAAGAAAATAATGAGTTGAGTAATATAATAGATTTTACTTGGTGGACTGATTGTATTGTTGTCATTGCTAATAGGAGTGGCAACATCACTATGATAGACATTGATAGAGGAGTAAAGGTTTTGGAGAATGATTGTAAATACTCTTTGCCTATTTTGGAACGAGTACAATGGTTGGCAGGATGCATATTTATTTTAGAAAGCAGATCATCTGAAAAGAATTTTGAACTGTCAGATTTGCTTCTTTTTGAGCCAGTAACTGCAGAAAAGTATAAACAGTTTGACAATGCTAAATTGCAATGGAGCTTGGTGTCATTTTCAAAAAGATCTGCTCAGGAACTTTATGATATTCTAATTAGCAGTCAGCAGTTTCAGGCTGCATTAGAGTTGGCTGATCAACATGGGTTGGACAAAGATGAAGTGCTGAAAGCACAGTGGCTGCATTCCGCACAGGGAAAGGGTGAAATCCGTACATTGCTTTCACTTGTTAAGGACCAAGATTTTGTATTATCCGAGTGTCTAGAAAGAGTTGGGCCTACAGAAGATTCAGTGAGGGCTTTACTTGCTTATGGTCTTCATTTAACAAACGATTACAAGTTTTCTGAGGCGGATGAAGAAGAGCGTAGCCCAATTTGGGATTTTCGTTTGGCAAGACTTAAGATGTTACAATTTAGAGACAGACTGGAGACATTTATTGGAGTAAACATGGGCAGGTAATACGGTTATATAGAATTTTTATCTCAAAACACAGGACGGGTGGGATGGGAAACGTGTCGCAGAAGGTAGCTTTTGGGATGGTTGGGTTGACCCTAAAATACGTTTGTTCGAAAATAATTTTTCATAAATATTATTGTGTTAAATATGATTATGCAAAGCTTATTATTAATTTATCATGAAAATTTAAATACACCAAATTTGGAGGTTTTATGTATCAATAAAATATTTTTGGTGGCTTTTTAAACCCGTTTGACGTGTTCGGCCTATTTGACTGGTACTCTTGTAAGCTGTTTTTTGTTTTCCTTTAGTTTTTTATTTAATATTCTGACTAAATCACTTTGACTCGGCCAAGTTAAAAGTCAATGTGATTTAGTCAAAGTTGGATTGGCTCATTTATAAGTAAATGGCTTGAAATCGCCACTTCTGGTAGTACTATGAATATGTTTAATATTCTGACTAAAACACTTTGACTTGGCCTCGACCAGGTTTTCTGCGCAGGATTACAGCAAATTTCGTTCATTGCCTATCAATGAAGCGGCAATTGCACTTGCAGAAAGTGGGAAAATTGGAGCTTTAAATCTTCTTTTCAAGCGCCATCCTTATTCAGTCTCTCCATGCATGCTTGAAGTTTTAGCTGCTATTCCTGAAACAGTCCCCGTTCAGACATATGGACAGTTGCTTCCTGGAAGCTCTCCTCCTCAGTTTACCACTCTAAGAGAAGAAGACTGGGTTGAACGTGAAAAGATGGTGAATTACATTAAAACCCTCCCAGAAAATCATGAGAGTACCATTTTGATCAGAACTGAACCAATTGTTAAGCAATTGATGGGATATAAATGGCCATCCGCTGATGAATTATCCTTCTGGTACAAACAGAGAGCTAGAGACATGGACAGCCTAAGTGGGCAGTTAGACAATTGTATAGCTTTGATTGACTTTGCATGCCGAAAGGGCGTTAAAGAATTGCAAGAGTTCCACGAGCTTATGTCTTATTTGCATCAGCTTATCTACTCTGATGATGATGATCATGATTTGAGCTTTAGCATGAGCCTTATTACATGGGGAACAGTTGTCTGACTATGAAAAGTTCAAGTTGATGCTTAAGGGGTTCAATGAGGAAAATGTTATCAAAAGATTACGTGATAGAGCAGTACCATTTATGAAAAAGAGAACTGGGGATGAAGTGGTCAATGATCCTATTGATTCATTTTTCGTTAGATGGATGAAAGAGGTCGCCATGGAGAATAAAATAGAGGTCTGCTTGATAGTTGTTGAGGAGGGGTGCCAGGAATTTGGGAGAAGCAACTTTTTCAGAAATGAATGTGAAGCAGTAGAGTGTGTGCTTCAGTGTTTGTATATGTTTACCGTAACTGATAAGTGGAATACCATGGCCTCAATCTTGTCTAAACTTCCATTTTTGCAAGGTAAGTGTTCTCGTAAATGCATCTTATTTTGTTACCCATGCGATCCATCATCATTAACCTTCAAAGTTAGAAATCTTTGGCAAATTATTGTCTTTATGGATGTTGTGCTGCTCAAGGATACCTAATAATTTTTCATGTCACTTGAGCTCTCTTAGTTTACTAAACAAATACTCTAATAAACTGAGCAATGTACACATGGGAACATTCTAATTGCTTCCTCCTATGTCACAAAAGTTGTCTTATGGGGTCACAATCTTGTACCTATCTGTCGCTGAATTCTTCTAATCAGAATAATTATGGCTAATAGAACTTTTTCTTGAATCCTTAGTTACATGTGCTCTACTGATTTATACAAATTATCTGCCTTTCACTTTGCTATCTTTGTGTGTATACGTCACATTTGGGCAGGTTCTGAAGTAGAGAGCCCCAAAAAGAAACTTAGACTTGCAGAAGACCATGTTGAGGCTGGAAGGCTGTTGGCGTTGTACCAGGTACATATAAATGCTCTGTGGCAACTGTTTGTTTTCAGCATAGACAGATGAAACCCCCCCCCCCCCCCCCCCCCCCCCCCCCCCCGCTATTAAATAATTGGCCAACGTGTCGCACCTGCTAATCTTATCAGTGAATTTTCAAACTGTTTCTTTTGACCTCGACTCCGCAACAAAGATTCGAAAGATTAGGTATCTTATCTTAAAAAGTGTTTGATCCATCAGAGATTAACCATAACAGAAATTGATCTGTCAGTAAATTAGTTGAAAGTGCCACCTCGACACCTGATGGATCATAAGAAGTCTAAAAGTTCATATGCTAGAGATGAGCAAGTTGCCTCTTGTAAACCATTGCAAAATTTCATGGTGGAGAATTTCATTTACGAGTTCGCTTCTACATGTCCAGGTTCCAAAGCCAATTGCTTTTTTCCTCGAGGCACAAACAGATAGCAAGAGTGTGAAACAAATTCTTCGTCTTATACTTTCAAAGTTTATCCGTAGACAACCTGGTCGAACAGATAATGACTGGGCAAACATGTGGCGAGATTTCCAGTCGCTGCAAGAAAAAGCATTTCCCTTCATTGATTTAGAATACATGTTGATGGAATTCTGCCGGGGACTACTAAAAGCTGGAAAGTTTTCGCTTGCTCGGAACTATTTAAAAGGCTCGGGATCACTGGTGTTGCCAACAGAAAAAGCTGAAAGTATAATCATTTTGGCAGCCCGGGAATACTTTTTTTCAGCTTCTAGTCTATCTTGCTCAGAAGTAAGTAACCCGTATCTTTAGCTTCTAGTCAAAGATTCATATGTACGCGGCCTTATCAGTTTCTTAACGTTTATCTAGTGAGGTTCGAACCCGGGACCTCCTATAAGGATATCAGGACGCCTAAACACTAGGCCACCTTGATGGTAGTTAATTAAATTATATATGTGAAAGATTATTAAAGAAATTTTATAAGGTAATTTATTATCATTCAGATATTAAATATTATTTTGCGTTAACAATAAGATAATTAATCTTATAGTAAAAAGGTTGATCTAAAAAGTTGATTAGTATTTGACTGAGTACTTTTTGTTGTGTTCTTTGTAAATGAATACAAAATCTTATCTGTACCCACAGGTAAGTTTTCTGGTAATATGCGAACATTGACTATTTTAAATCATATGTACATGCTGTAATATTTATATTTATTCAATAGTTATTTTCCACTTGTATGTGATTAAGGTATGGAGACTGGAGAATTTGATCATTAGTTAAAGACATTATCTTTTTGACAATAACTAGATAAGAAAATATTTTATAACATATTTAAATGTTATGTTGGATCGTGTAATTGAAATTAACTTGGGTTGTGCTTTCAGATCTGGAAGGCTAAGGAATGTCTGAATATTCTTCCAAGCAGTAGAAATGTCATGGTGGAGTTAGATATCATTGATGCCCTAACTGTTAAACTTCCAAGATTAGGGGTACACATTTTACCAATGCAATTTAGGCAAATCAAAGACCCAATGGAGATCATCAAGTTGGCAATCACCAGTCAAAATGGGGCTTATCTTAATGTTGATGAACTAATTGAAATAGCCAAGCTTCTTGGACTCAATTCTCACGATGAAATCTCTTCCGTCCAAGAAGCTATTGCAAGAGAGGCAGCAGTTGCTGGTGATCTTCAACTTGCTTTTGATCTTTGTCTTACATTGGCAAAAAAGGGTCATGGTCCCGTTTGGGACTTGTGTACTGCACTTGCAAGAGGTCCCGCCCTTGAAAATATGGATATTAGCTCTCGAAAACAACTACTAGGATTTGCTTTGAGTCATTGTGATAAAGATTCAATTGGTGAACTTTTACATGCATGGAAAGATCTAGATATGCTAAGCCAATGTGAAAAGTTATCTATGTTTACTGGAAAAGATGTTCCAGAATTATCAGGGCATGATATTGACCTTATAGATTCATCCGGGCAGGTCAATGCAGATATTTGTGATGAACAAAACTCTTATTTCGCATCCATAAAAACAAGACTCTCTGATGTAGCTGACTTGCTACCTGCAGAAAAGCCTTATGATTTTGATTCTCTGTTAAAAGAAAATGGTAAAATGTTGACTTTTGTGGCTTTACGCCTCCCATGGTTGCTTGAATTGAGTCAAGAAGCAGAAAATGGCAAAAAGTTTCTTGGAACGCAAGCAATTGCAACTGTTTTCTCCTGGTTGGCAATAAATGATTTGTCTCCGAAGGACAATCTGATTGCTTCTTTAGCAAAGTTAATAATGAAGCCACCTGTTACAGAAGAGGAAGACATCTTAGGGTGTTCATTTTTATTAAATCTTAATGATGCCTTTTACGGTGTGCAAATAATAGAAGAACAGGTGAAATTAAGGGAAGACTATGATGAAATATGTAGTATGATGAATCTTGGGATGATTTATAGTCTGTTGCATAATTCCAGTGGCGAGTGTGAGGACCCAGTTCAGCGTAGGGAATTGCTGCTAAGAAAGTTCCAAGAGAAATACACTTCACTAAGTTCAGGTAATTTTCTGTATTTTTGAGGTTGCAAAATGGGTGATTCAGGGGGTTTGTTGAACATGTCAAAATATATCAGTCTTGGTGGGTTAACTCAAATCTATTTATTTATTTTTTTCATATTTATATTTTTTTTTATTAATAATTATGTAGTAAATAATAATACAGCTGTGCATTATTTCAATACTAATAATAATATGAATTTTATTGAAAGGTGCAATCTGCACACATTTAGAGTTTGCCGACAATGGGACTAGAGCCCACAAAATATTGGTTGATGTATCACCTTGATCTAGGACAAAGACCCATGTAATAGTTTATGAGTTTTTAATATACTAGTTTTTACATCCTTGTTTTCAATGTAGATGAACGCAACAAAATTGACCAAGCACAGTCCTCATTTTGGAGAGAATGGAAGTTGAAGTTAGAGGAACAAAAGCGAGTGGCTGATCATACAAGAGCGATTGAGCAGATTATTCCTGGTATTGAATCAGCACGCTTTTTGTCTGGAGACATCAACTATAAGGAGAGCGTCGTATTGTCCTTTGTGGAATCTGTAAAAACAGAGAAAAAGAGAATCCTGAAAGATTTATTGAAATTAGCCTCGGACTATGGCTTGGATCAAATTAAGGTATGTAAATGTCTTCGATATATATCTAATATTAGAGCCCGATTGTTTCTACCCATATACATACAAATTGGTCAATTTTGATTATTGATCTTCATTGGGTCAAACTTTATAGAATTAACTAAAAAGGAATGGGTTAGGCAGATCAAAGTTATTCATACGATATTCAAATGCATAAAACCTCCTAAACTTGGTTTTAAAAAGAGCGCCTAGCGCTAGGCGCAAGCGTGAGCTTTTTGTACACAAACCTTTTTTTCCTAAATAAGTAATTTTTTTTCCTTACCTTTTTTTTCTCAACAAGATTGATCTCTTCTTTCTTCCTCAACGAGACCAACTATATTTTGGGGGTTTCTTTTCAAACATCAAATTTGATCAAAGCCGGACTTAAACGAGGCTTTTACTGATGTGTTTTCGCATTTTATGTGCTATAAATACTATATAAATAGTTTATAACTTTTTTTCGTAAGCGAGCGCCTCACGTCCGAAAAGCTCGCCGCATTTGCGCTTTGGAAATGGACCTTATCGCTTTTGTGCGCCTATCGCCTTTTAAAACCAGCTACTAAAGGCTATTTATTAAGGTTAAACATTTTATTGCAATAATATAGATTTTGTGATCATATTTAACACATTACTTATCAAGAAGATTTTAAAAAATAAAGTTTTTGTCGGTCTAACCTGAATTGTTTCAATTAATACTAAGAAGATCCTATTTCGGCCCATTACCGAACTTGCGCAGCCCGCACATCTTGCCACCCTATCTAGCAGGCACTTATAATGTGTACTCTCATGTCTTTCACATTCAGGTGTTACTGAAATTCCTTTCTTCTACCCTTCTTTCCAATATTTGGACAGTTGATGATATCAAGTCTGAAGTTTCACAATTTGAAAGCGAAATACTTGATTCTGCCGAGGTTGTCTTCAAAACAATCTCCTTTACTGTGTACCCCGAAATCGATGGCCGGAATAAAGAATGCCTTGCTTATATATACAATCTTCTCTCTATTTGTTTCTCAAGGGTTGAAGAAAAGAATGAATTACTATCAAGTATTGGTCCAGATACACCCCTTTTAACAATTGAGGAGCTCGATAGCTTTTACAAGAACATGGAGCAAGATTGTAGTAATCTTTCATTCATCAAGGACCTGAACTTCAAAAATATTGCTGGCATATTTGGTCCAAATCTGGCAGGTATTACCAATGAAGTGTATGCTCATGTAAATGAAAGAAGTGTTGAAGCACTTGCAGAAATGGTGAAAACCCTTACTGGGATTTTTAAAGATCAGGTTCCCGAGGGTCTCGTGCCCTGGCAGTATGTGTATGGATATTATGTATCAAGTTCATTAACAACTCTTGAAAATAAGGCCAAATCAGAAGTTCATTTCCAAAATCCTGAGACCCTTGCATTATTCATCAATGAACTCGAGAGTACATATGACAGATGCAAAAAATATATTGGACTCATTGCTTATCCAGGGGCTTCTGTGACGGGCATAATGAAGAAGTTTTTTAAGATAACTCCATCATTGAATGGAAATTTCGATGATTTGGCGGATCCAAAATGGAAGGATGACCTGGTTGTACTTTTAAATTTCTGGCTCAGGTTGATCGACGATTTGCAAAAGTTTGTATCTTCGAGTGATATGGAAGGGAAATTCTCTCCTACTTGTGTGATGATCTGTCTCGAAGCCTTTGTTGAATTGGTTAAAAAGGAAATTATCTCAATTAGTGAGGGTTGGGCGTCTCTTTTTGCATATATCAACTTCAGTCTCACGGGTGATGTTTATACTGAAATTCTCAATTTCTGCAGATCGATGATTTTATCTGGGTGTCATTTCAAAGCAATATCATATGTTTATCATGCAGCGATTTCACATTTTTCTCCTAACACGAATTTGTCAGGTGAGATTCGTAGGCATTACGAAAATATCATGGATCTTCCCCATCTATACATAAGAATCTTGGAAACCATCTTAAAGGATTTAGCTCGTGGATCTGGTGAACAACAGTGTTTATATCGGGTTTTATCGAGTTTAAGTGAATTAGATGGTGATCTAGAGGAATTAAAGAATGTCAGGAGTGCTGTCTGGGATCGATTGGCCCAATTTTCCGATAATATGGAAATCCCGAGTCACGTGCGAGTTCATATGTTGGAACTTATGCAATATATAACGGCATTGACTGCAAAGTTAACTTCTTTCTCTACCGAGCTTCGAGTCAATGTTGCCCCATGGGATGGGTGGGATAATACTGGCATTGCAAGTTCAAACAATGAAACTGCAGCTGATAATGATGACGTGCCAAACAGGTTCACACATACTTTAGTTGCTCTAAAATCATCACAACTACTGTCAACAATATCCCCAACCCTTGAGATAACTCCAAATGACCTTTCTACCCTCGATTCCGCAGTTTTGTGTTTCTTGAAATTATCTGAAAATGCTGTTTCTCAATCTGATATCAATGTTTTGATACCCATATTAGGAGAGTGGGAAAGACTTTTTGGTACTAAAAGTGCAATAGGGGAGGTGAAAAACTCAGAACAAACAAGTAATAGTGCTGAGGCAGAGACTGATTGGGGGAATGATGATTGGGATGAAGGATGGGAAGACTTTCAGGAAGAAGAATCAAGTAAGATAGAAACTAATAATGAAACTACCCCTTTGGTTCATGCTTTACATGAGTGTTGGGCAGAGGTTTTTAAGAAACTAGCATCATTATCTCAGTTTAACGACATAATGAAAATTATCGACCAATCCAAGACAAAAGGATATGGGGTATTGTTAAATGAGGATGCTGCTCACAACTTAACCCAATTGTTACTTAAGGTAGATTGCTTTATAACTCTTAAAATTGTCGTTCTGTTTCCTTATGAGAAGATTTCAGTTGGAGTGTTTAGGTTTTGTCGAGGAGAAATTGAAGCTAGGAAACATACCGGGTCCTGTTTTAACCGACCATGAGTTGTTTATTTCTTTATTATCCTCGGGACTTGTACCAACCATCATCACGAAACCATCATATGGGAACACCTTTTCCTATCTAAACTATATGGTTGGGAATTTCTGTCGTAGTTATCAAGAAGCTCATATCTCAGGACTACATAATGGAAGAGGGACCCCCTAAGAACGACATTTGGTTTGTTTTCAAAACAGTTCTATTACCATGTTATTTATCGGAGCTTGTAAAGGCAAATCAAGTGATGTTAGCGGGATTAGTAGTTACAAAAATCATGCATACAAGTGTGTCTCTCGGTTTGATCAATGTAGCAGAAGCTAGTCTACGGAAGTACTTAGAAACACAGCTTGAAGTTTTACAAGGCAATGCTTTTAAGTTCGAGGAGATGACCTTTTGTGAATCACTAGTGAATACGGTTGGTGACTTAAGTGGCAGGTTGGAGAATCTGATCAAATCGGCTCTAGGAGTGCTGTCACCAAGTGTTGTTAAAAGATAATATGATTCGAAGTTAGACATTAGACATTAGACATCATATTTTGCTGTGTAGATATGTTATAATTCTGGTTATATATGTTCCTTTTTTTTCTTGTAAAGGATAAGAACCTCTAGATTGGGAGTGCGACCCTGTTTGTCTTACTGCCAAGATAATCAAAGCATTAGAGTTGCAGCATTCTTTAAGTTAACACACTCTTTTTAAATTGTCACAACTACTGCTGTTAGCTTTTGATTTTCTTTTTTCAAGGAACAAGCTGATACATCTTTTTGAAGGGATGTAGGTATGAGGTATCAGTGTCACCATGGAATGTTATCAAATTTCCTCTTTTATTTAAGCAGCTTTGTTTCTTATTGGAAAAGTGTTAGTGTTGCCTTCTCTAGGTGAAAATATAGAGGGAATAAGGTTGATGTCTCATTAGTAAGGTCTTTAACCTTGGGAAGATCTACCTGGTTTCGAATTTCACTTTCTACATTTGTGAGGGGTAAACTAATAGAATGTTTTTCGAGTCCTGAGTTTAATCTCAATTATGCGTGTAATTTAGAAGTATAGTAGGGTAGAATGTTCTAAAAAATTGTATAGGCCTACAAGTGTTTTTGTATTCTTTCTAGGTTTCTCATCTGTGAAAGCTAAAACATGCAAAATGTATATATAGTTTATTTATGGTGCATTAATATAAAAAGTTTTAAGGGTAAAACTGTAAAGGTGTGGAATAATGTATTTTGCTTATCCGAGGGTCTTCAAGCACAAATCCACTCTCAAGAATTAAGCCCAGAGGCAATCTGAGAAAGATAATAATTATCGATTGACACAGTTATGTAAGAGCTTTATTTTATTTGAGATAAAGTAAAAATGCCGACAATCGAGTATTAATTGACCAACAATATAACAAAATTTAACTCTACCATTATATAACGAAATAATAGAGATACTCGGCCGTCAGGTATGATTACTTTACCTCGTACACTATCATATGATTAGATGTCCTTATGGAAGTAGGCTTATTTACATATGGGGTAGAGACAAAATTGTCTACATCTTACCTCTCCATACACCAAGCTTTGGCAGAGAATACTGTTGTTGTAAACTTTTAAGGAATGTTTATTATTAAAATAGAATCATTAATAAGCTATAACAAAACATTTAAATTCCATTCAAAGTTTGTTCAAAACGTATGCCCAACGAGAGGTTACTTGATCTTTGATATTTTCCTATTAGGCTTTCATACATGAAAATTGAAGTAAATTAGGTATTGTGCAGGCAGATCATCGAGTCCTTTGAATTGCCTTCACAAACTTAGGCCTTTCAACATCAATACCTATTGCATCTCTCTCACCTTGAAAAGTAAATTAGTACACAGTAAATTAACAATACAAACTACTTATTGGTAACAAACAAGACAAATTACATATTTGTACCTTTTACTTTAACAATCGAGTTAGAATAGAACATCAAACAATTACTTATAAACGTCGATGATTGTTGGATTATTGTGTCTTAAATCTTCAATAATCAGAATGATAGACACGGCTGAAATAATCATCACTGTCAAGCAATCCATAATGTATTCGAGTTGAGTTCAATGGTTTAATACCCCGTCCACATATAATGTTTATTTGCTGTTTCAGTCTATAAAATAAGACTCTTTTAAAACATGATCACTCAACACACATCTAATTTACCTGCAATTCCACATGCCATGTTACATAACCTTTACTAGCCTATACAATCAAGGACTTCAGTATCAAACTTAGATGAGAAGGTGGGCACTGTGCAGTATGACACAGTCCTAAATCTTAAAACAACAGGTTTGGAACTCTTTGCAGGTTGATCCTTCATCAGGTGGTTGAATTTTGATTTAGTAAGTCATCAAGAGGTTTCTGCAGTGCGGTAAATTGTGATCTCCTGCTGCTTAAAGTACCTGCGGTCTTCCTCATCGACAAGAACCAGATTCAAGTAATACTTCACGCTAAATTTGTTGTTAATATTACGATGTGTTGGCGTCAATTCGTATGGGCTAAGGAAAAGTCTAATTGGAATAGATTCACCTGCAATTTAATAAAAAAAACAGCTACATCAATTTCAAAAGAAATGTGAAGCCAGCTTATATGACAGTTAGCAACTATAATAATATATTTGAAATTGTCTATACCTCTTACAGGAGCGCCATCCATTAACTCGAATTTTGCTAGGGTCTCTGTCTCTACATGAGTGTTGGCACCAGAACCAGTAGATTCTCTTCGTCTGATCTCAAGATCCATATTCTTTAACTTGATTCTAACAAGAAGAAAATATATCTTCCCGATGATTACATCTTTCAAATGGTACCTGGACATAAACATCTCAGTCAATATCAAGGCAGATACATTCATCCTAACTAACACCAAAAACAATGTTAATTTTCCACCCTTAAAATAATTCAAGCTTCTCAACTTACTTGCTTTTGTTATACTCAAACTCAATATGAAGACAGTCTTCTATTCCAACTTCCATCTGCAAGGCTTACATATTAGAAAAAGAAGGCAGCATGCATAACAGATACTTGACAACAAAAAATTCATGACTTAACATTATGATAAGACACTATGACCAATGCAATTAGATATGGAGCGAGCGACTCAGAGTAGGGTTTTATGATAAAACCTTTATGTGATTGATTACTGTGTCAAACATATCAACACCTTTTTGTGATTGATTACTGTCTCAGATAGGATCAAAAGAACTAATATTTCAACCATAATCTTTTTTTAACAAGATGACTTGGAGGGTTTTATGAATTATAATCAACACTTTGGCCAACTATCAACCCATAACCATTTTAACTGTTTGGCAGTTTCATTTGAGTTTAGAGATTATACATAACCTGAATTGAGTCTATCAAAGGTGAATTGGTCAAAATTAGCACCTCTAAACATAATCACATCTCACCTAGTAAACAGCTTAAGAAAATTGGGAAACATTATGGCATATCACTGACCTTAATGCTGTTGTTTATCGATGGAGGCGGGGTATAGTTGCGAACCTGCAAAAGATAAAACACATACGAAGGTATCAAAAAGGAACGAAACAGTTTTCACAAGCATAGCATTGTCATATACTGGCACATCAATTTTACGGTATTCGTAAAAGGGAACAAGAAGAGGTTATATTGGGTCAAAAAACAAAAGTTGAAATGTCCACTTTACCAAAAAGGTGGGTAGAGTGTATCAGCAAAAAAAGGAAAGCATTAACAAATGTCCTCTACCTTTTTACAAAAAAGACAAATCACGACACTACATATATCATATAAATAAACAAAATCACAAATGTTGCCTCGCTAGACCTTGATTTCTAAAGCATTTTTCCCTAACTTAAGTTTTGAATAAAAACTTAGGCTTGTCAGTCTATAACTATCTGCGAAGATATAGACCAACATAATTCTTTTGCATCAGGAATCCAATAGAACTGTATTTAGAGTACTAGACACTCAGTTGAGATATATCTTGAGAGCCACAACCAGAACCAGAGGAATGCAACTTACCACAATATCTTGGTATTGTGTTATGCTACCAGCATAGCCTCGACTGATGGTTACCTTAAGCACATACCTGAGAGTGGATAGCGCAGGAGATTTAATTATAATTTGACAAAAAGATAACAATCAACCACATAACACGGGTAGTATCCCTGGAGTGGGAAAACTATCTAATCATGACTTATTGGCAGAATACGTAGAACAATGGAACCAATGCATGCATTAGATGTGTTCATTTTTAGCCTACCACGACTAGTACAGGTTAAAGGATTGTTGTTGTATATATCATTTTTCAGTCAGCATCTACCAACTCATAACATACTTTAAAATTGGCATCATTATTTCATTCTAACTCATCTAAAGCTCAGTTAAATTTATTAATTTTTACTATTAACTTTGGGTGTGTATAAATCTGTGTCCGCACTTACAATGACCAGGTATTCCCTTGCAGCAAAAACAATTTATGTTAAATAAGTTTCCACTTTAGCCAATGCTCTCTTCCAATCTCATAAGACATATGCTTATGATTCCAATCTACAGTAACATCCATCTACAATGAGTTGCATCCACACTTACTTTTGAACAATTTCTGCTAGTTGCCCACTAATTTATGGATTTTATCTTCCATTAGAAATAGAGCTTAATATCAGTACAGAATCATATTAGTCTCCAACCAACTCTAGTTGTCTAGTCATTTCATGCACTAATATTTCTTCCTAAATCCTAATAAAATATTCAATCATCAACTTTTAATGATAAAATTAAAATTCCAGTTTCTCAAAGCTGTATTAATGATGCGCATGTGTGTGACATACTGACAAACTAAAGTTTAAGAAAAACATAAAGGCATCAAAAGAATCCCCACTACCAACACCCCAGTAATAGTGCAATACATGCAATCACATTCATGGTTTGATGTTCTTTATTTCATTTCACGTAGATATAAGAGAGTCTACCTAAGTCGCACATTCACGCCATTGTATGTCTCGTATGGCATCTCAACTGTAGCAAACTCAAAAGGAAATGTTTTCTTTTCATATATATCCCCAGGAACATCCAGTTCACGAACTACATAAGAAATGGAAAGAGTAAACAGCAGATAAAGGATTCTTTACTAGGCAAAGCAAAAAGAAGAGTCTGGATGATTTACTAAGTTTTACTAACCATTGCAAACAAACCTTCAAGAACATTGTTGATTTATCACAAGCAGATAAAAAATAATATTAGCGTTAAGTCGAGAAACTTACCAAGAGAGGTAAAGTCATAAAAGTTGCCTCTGTCAAAATATATTTCTGCAAAAAAATAAAATATTTTGCCAGCAAAATAAAACGTGAATTAGTATAGCAATCTGTTCATGGGAATTAGTTCAAACATGCATTGTTTATATGAAAAAAGGGATAAAAAAAATAGGCCTGAATCTCTAAATGAAATAAGATGACATATGAGTCCAGCATTATCCAGCATAAGTATAAACATACTAGTACCCATCAATGCTAATGTATTATAGGTACAAGTAGAAAGCTTACCAATCTGACCAAGGAGTTCTACTTTAATACCATTATGCTCAACCTTCTTCCCTTGAACTGGCTCTACAGATATCTGAAAAATATGGTAAGTGAATTCCATTTATTAATAGCCAACGCATAAGAAACCAAATTTGTAATATACCACGGCCAGCGGCATGGTCAAACAAGTTAAGAAATCAACTGTCTGGCAAAAAAGCATCACATATACCTTTCCAGCAATCGTTTCTCCACTTTGGAAAAGGGGTACCAATGCTGTCTGACCATTTTCCTTCTTCAACGGGACCTAACATAGAAAAGTGGTCAAAGAGCATAAGCAGATCTATTACTACAGTAAAATTGAATTGTGAGGGTAGGAGCAGTTTAATGTTCCATTAGTCTGGTATATCAACATAAAAAGGTATTTGATATAGAACTAAAAGACATGTAGTCTAAGAAGTAACAACTTCATATTGTCAACAGATATCACAAAATGCCAATGAATGCAGAATACATGAAAAAAAGCTAGATTCCGACATGAACTTATAAAGCTCAAATACTACGACATATACACCGAATTTCATAAACTACAATCCAACCCTGGGATCACTAGCATATGCGGCAGTCTCATGGAACATCATATATTTACAACTTTCAAACAAAATGATCAAAATACAAATCTTTATCTATATCAATACTGTTATATATATATATAAACTTATAGGCCATAAACCCCTCCCTTAATTTATGATTAAGAAACACCAGTAAAAAACCACCATATCACCCATTTTCCCAGCCCAATAAAAAAGTGACACAACAACCTTCTCCTACACCTACACCACCAGAAACCAGACCCCACCCGCCACCCCCAGCTACAACTTCCAGAACTAATTTCGAAACTACCTAAAGCTATTCAAAGCCGTATCAAACACAAGACTATTCTACTTATCTTTCTATAAAGAAGTGCATACCTGCTTGCGAGTTTTGCCATCATTAAGAGTAATTAGAATATTACAAGCCGGCTTGAAAGCACCTAATATATAATTCTGATCAACAACACAATAAAAAAAAACAGCAAGTCAGTAAACAGCGTATCGCAGTCACAAAAAAAAAAAAAAAAACACAAAACGTCTACGTAAGAGTCTCACCATCGTGCAGCAGACGAATGGAGTCCGATTCTCAAAGTCTTCTCTAAAACTCTACCGTTTAAAACCTAAAGAGCTTCAAAAATGTATCATTTTAATTTTTAAAATTAAACTACAACAGCATATAAGCAATTAATAAGCCATAAGTTCACACATTATATACTGGCACAACAAACTGAATGACAAAACCCTAGCAAGTTAAAAGTATCACAATTTTGATCAGATTTTGCTCCAATTTTTAACCAAAAACCTAATTATGATATTAATATTTCCTTAGGGATGTTGCATGCTAATAGAACAGTTATAGAACTAAATTTTGATAGTTTTATGAGTGTATCATATGTATATATATATATACAATGATAACAAAAATATGTAACTGAGGTTGATGGTAGATAGATACAGATATAGATATAGGGAGAAAATGATCACCAGAAAGTTGATCGGAGAAGACGGTGGCCGGATCTGTGTACGGAAGGAGTGTGATCTGGTGGTGTGCCCAAAGTTCAGTTTACAAAGGAGAAAAACATACATGTGACAGATGGCATACGACTTCACACAGTGGTATGTGTTTTCAGGTTTTTTTTTTTTTTTTTAACTATTTTTCCCCCCCGTATTTAAGCCCATTGGACCAATCTTATTTAGAGGGCCCAATGTTATTTGCCAGTGCAATATTTTCAAAATCGGATTGGACTCGATCATAGTTAAAAAAAAAAAAAACCAAAAAAAAAACTAACAAATAGATTTATTTTTTTTGGAAAATTAAATCAGAAAACCTTTTTTATTTTTTCGGGTCACCTAGAATAGAGAGCCTTTTTACTCAAATGTATGCAGGTTTCTACTTTCTCATATCCATTATGATCATCTTTTTGGTTACTTCAAAATCTTTATCTAGGAAATTTAGAACTTGAAATCTCTTATGAGATACCAGGACGCCTAACAACAAACTTACCTTGTCGGTGGTTATAGTTGTGGCTAGCTGTGCCCATCCAAACCGGTTTGGACCGACCTGATTCGACCAAAACCGAAATCGAGTTTGGTCAAAACCGATTTTGACCAAATCGGTTCGGTTTCTAAGCCAAACCGTTAGTTCGAAACCGGTTCAGGGTTTCTATGGTCAAATCGTTTTCAATACCGGTTTCGCCAAACCGGTTTGAGAAATCGGTTTCAAACCTATTCGGTTCAAGATACCATTTTCACTTAATTTCAAGTGTTTTTTGTGAAATAACTTAGAGTTTTTTGTGTTAATTCCCTAGATATTATTCATTGGAAGGTATCTTGGGTTCCAGTCTCGAGTCATTAGCATTCACGTGGCCGAAAAATGATCTACGTAGATAAAAAACGACTTTTTAGCATTTTTAGTGAGTTTTCACTTAATTTTAAGTGATTTTGTGAAATAATTTGGAGTTTTTTGTGTTAATTCACCTGATATTATCTTTGGGAAGGTATCTTGGGTCCTAGTCTTGAGTCATTAGCAATTACGTGGCCGAAAAACGATTTACGTAGTTAAAACTAACAGGTTCGGTTTTCGAATCGGTTTGGATCCAAACCGGTCCCCACCCGACCTTATCGGTTCGAAATGGGTCGGGTTTTCAAGCCTCCAAATCGGTTCCAAACCGGTTCGGGTTTGACCTCAAACCGATTTGGGTCAACACCCCTCCAAACCGGTTTGGACCGGGTCGGATCCGAGTTGGGCCCAAAACCGAAAAATGCCCACGGCTAGTTGTGGCTAAATATATCAAGTCATGGTTATGGCCCAAAAGACATGCTTGGATTAAGATTCCACACGTTAAACTATATCAGAAAAATCATATCTTATTTTTTTTTGTTTTTGATATTTAAAAGTATGTATTCAAAACCATGACTACTAGTTTACTATAACTACTTTATCTCCCGGGTCATCATAGTAAAAAAGTTGAGTGGATGAAATGGATGGTTAGTTGGTTTGGGGGTAAATTTCACTTTTATATTAAAGTTATATACTTGTATAGTTATAGTTGTATGTTGTATCCTATAATAATTTATCATAATGATTCATACTTTTACTTTTAAAATATGTTACACTCATAATTTTAACAATTGTTTAAAGCTTAGATTAACTCATATTGGTAATGTACCTCTGATGATATATATAATATGGCAAGAGTGTCAAACACACTAAAGATGAAGCAAAAATGACTACATTATTTTAACCAGATTTACATTATTTAAAAACAACAACAACAGGACAACTTAACATAATATTTTGAAAATAAAAGTAGCTACAAAAAAGAAAAAGGATATAAGGAGTTTTCAATGTATCACACTTAAATTTAAGAAACAAAACTAATCTAAAAGTGATAACTTACACGTTGTTGACAATATGTATAGTTTTGTTGTCAATAAAACTAGTTGTTTTATACAGTATTATTTTACTAATCATTAATCCCTAATTTAGTTTAAAGGGGATTTTTTTTTAATTATTTTTAAATGTTAAAAACATGTACGTTTGTAAACAAATGTATAACAATTGAATATAATAAATGTACAGTTTTATCAAGTATATTACATAAACATGCATGATTGGTCCTTCACCATCTTTAATTCACAAAACAAAAGGTTTGCAAAGTCGCGAATGATCTATTAATTAAAACTCAATCCTAGAATAATCCTTATATACGATCTAAAACTTGTTATCCTCGATTTAAATCATTCTTATTTTTACTGGAAGTCTTTCTGAAATAGTCTATTTACCTTTATTCATATATCTCACCCTCATTATACATGCTTAACTGCTTTTGATGGAATTGAGTGTTGTTGGTCTCACTCAATTTCTTTTTCTTATTTATTCATGATATTCCTTCACTTATGTTTGTGTTTCTTACAGAAAAAAAAAAAAAGTTTTCCAAGTTAGAGTTATTAACAAATCTATTATTAAGGATCGAAATTGCTCGTTTATTTTGAAAAGTTACAGTCATGAATTTCACACATTATACAAGGACGGTTTTTGTCATTTTAAAAAAAAGAAGTCACATGATAACTGGACAAAAGCTTGTGACGTCTGCGTCTACTTTTTAACCAACAAAGACAATAGAAAATATACAAAATTCCAAAGTTGCTGGATGATTATGCGTATTAAAATACAATGCAGGAACTTAGAATAAATAGAACAATTGATTCATAGATCTAGCTTTTTTCTTGACTAAACTAATGTGATGTTAACATGTTTGAACTTGGACCCAATATTTTCAACTTTAGGCAGTTTTTAAAGTAGATAGTTTGACCCACATCAATATCCATTTTGCTATCGAATAGTACTAAGTTTTTTTATTCAAAGTTTGAAAGTTCCTACGAAAGATTGTGTTGAAATGTAAGCCGGCAACTCAGACAGTGGCTTGGTACTGGAGCCGTAGTGAACAAAGCAAGTCTTCATATGGCAATTGTCATTGCTTATGGACACATGAACTGGGTGATCTATCATGACCAGGATGAATTTTGGTTGAAATTCAGTAGTGTTTGAGCCGATTAAGGTGGCGTTTGTTTAAGACTTAATAAACTAAGTTATAATTTAATCAAAAATATTTAATTCAATAAGTTATCAAAAGTTTTTGTTTTTTTGACTTAATAAACAAAAAACAAATGTATTGACTTAATTCATACATACATTTTAGCCCATTCAATCACTTAATGGTTAGAAAAACAAACAGGCCTAAGTTGAAGAATCAAAGTTAACAGTTACCACAACAATAGGACTTTAGTTATGAAAACACTTCAGAAATCTAGAACTTAAATTCATCAAAGGGGTAAAGGTTTTATCTTTCTATGTAGAGGGAAAGTATCTGCGCGTTGTGGCGGTGAGATGGTGGGGGTGATAGGTTATCGAGTGTGACAGTTTATAGAGAGTGATAGCCAAATTTCTTAGACGTACGGGATCCGCCCTTAGATTTAAAAATTCGTCGAAAGTATATTGAATCATATCTCTAATAAAATAACATGAAAATTTAAGAACGTCAATATAACTTTTTTAATTTATTGATGTACGGTTTTTGAGATAAATTTTTTTGAATGAATTAAAGGAATAAAATGATTTATAAAGGAGAAAGAAAAATGAGTGGTTTAGATTTGAGAAGAGAGAAAAAAGTGGTTGAGATTTCTTCTAATGATATTATGAATAAGTGATAGCGATATTTTGGGGTTTTTAACTACCTAAAGTTAAAAAATGAAGGGAACACATGTTTTATAATAAATTTCATCCGTCTCACTAAATGTGTCATATTTTCAATTTTCAAAGTCTTCAATTATAAACTTTGACTTTAAATATTTTAATTTATGTTATATAATATTTGATAAACGTTATAAGAGTTGTTTGAGTTTTAGTATAATTTTCATCAAATATTATATAACATAAATCAAAATATTAAAGGTATATGAGTACTTTGAAAATTCAAAATAATAAATATTTAGTGGGACAACGGAAGTAGATGAATAAAATTTCATACAATTACATATTTTTTTTAAAGAAGGAACAAATAAGATGATCTGCATTTAGTTGGCTAACAAATAATGTGAGACATTTTACATAAGATATACTCGGTATAAAATAATACAAAAACTAATGAACTAAAATACCGACACTTCATGTCGAGTGTTTTCTTTCTCTAATCCATCGAAATTTACTAGCTCCTTTTTATTACTTTTCGGTTTTAATAACCCGTAAAACCTTTTAAATTCTTTTACCGAAGGAACACTACTCTCTCTACGAAACAAGCCCGACTTATGTGACTCATCAACGGTCCTAGCCGAACCACTATACATCAAACGTGGTGGCAACCCGTCTGAGCCACCATGACCAAGCAAACCCGATGGCACTCCAAGTGCACCACCAACCGAAATACTATGAGTCAGTCTCAAAGGCTCTTCCTTTTTACTGTTTGTTACCGTCACTTTTGTTTCAGTATTTGACTTCAACGCATTAATGACAGTTTTAACCGCTCGGGTGGGTGACCCACGGTTAAAAATCATAATCTCACTAACCTCAGCCGGGCTCAAACTAGCCCGGCCCGTTTGAAAAATCTCTTCAACTTGTGGAAAAAGCTTGTGCTCTTTTAGGCCCAAATGACTATTAGCAAGTGTTTTAAAAGAATGAAAGTCACACAATGGAAACTTCACATGAACATCGATTCTACCCGGCCTTAAAACACTTGGATCGACTTTTTCTTTATCGCTAACCGTAAAAACCATAACCCGTTCTTCACCACACGACGAAATCACCCCGTCCATGAAGTTTAAAATCCCCGATAAGTTCACATTTGACGATTTCTCATCAGCCAAATATCGGTCTAGATCTTCTACAACTATCAAAGACTTACTAGTTGTTTGTAACAAAAGTAACTTCAAATCCGAATCATTAACAACTTTTGTTAAATCAACATCATAGATATCATATCTTAGAAACTTTGCCATTGCAGCAATGAAACTTGATTTGCCAGTGCCAGAAGGACCATATAATAAATAACTACGTTTCCAAACACGGCCCAAACGATGATAATACTGTTCGGATTTCAAAAACGAATCTAAATCAGATTTTATCTTGTTTTTTTGATCCGAATCTAGCATTGCCGTGTCAATAGATGCTGGATGAGAAAATGGGACTGAAATCCAGCGTCCATTTGTTGGATTATTTTCTGCATTGATATATAAACGTATTTGTTTCTTCTTCTGCTCGATTTCCTCTGTAACATTATGAATATGTTGCATATATGTGCTAAGAATTCGTCGTTTTTCCTTTCTTCTCATTTTCAACACTAAAGAGTTTGTTTCGAACTTCCAATATATTTGTGACCCAAGATAGTTGTCTGAAATCGTCTTTTGTTGTGCGTCGTCAATCATGAGGTTGATCTCGTGAGGCTTGTTGTTGGATGAAAAAAGATTGACATAATCCGAGTTTTCAGCTGAAGGTAACGAGTTAAGGTAGGTTAGAACTTTGCGATAAACTTGATTTTCTTGCATGTTTTGGTTGAATTTAGGGATTTTGTATAGTTGATGTGCATGAAAACATTCTTCTAAATCTTTCAACTTATTTTGTAAAAAATGTCCTATCGCTGTTCGCGATAGGACACGAGAAATAAGCCAGAAACAAGCGACGACGGCCACCGACGATACAACCAACATTACAAACATTTTGGTTCTTGTAACAACTAATCACCAAGAACTGAAACTAACTCGTATCACCAAAACTACTAACACAATGATATTGTTTTGAAACGATTGTAGAAGATTTAATGAGAGAAAAAATAGAGATATATAGTGGAATAAGCTTTTTAGGAATGAATATATAGGCTTTGAGGGTTTGAAAATAGAAAGTTCAACAAGTCAAGATTCAAGAAAGATATACGAATATTAAATTTGTTACATATGTGAAGAAAATATAGCGTAGGTCAAAAATGGAGGGTGTGTGGAAGAGAATGTGTTATAGAATTTATTAATATGAGTTTGGAGTATGTATTGTTGGTCTATAAACGTGTGCTTGTGTCACATTAGTAGTTTGTTTGTACTTGATTTAATATCATATACATATTTAACATGTACTACTATTTAAACAATATTAAATATGAAAATATATAATATATAAAGCATGGATATATAAAATATATACATAACCAATGATAAAAGAGGGGGAGGTCAAAAGTCAAAACACCTAACCATTGACGTAGTAAAAATTATTAACGACCAACACGGTTAGTATGGAGTATAGGTTGTGTTAAACACTTAAACATTGTAATTGGTGTGTTTGCATTTGACGTTAAACAAGTTCTTAAAAGAATATGTTTGAATTATGATATTGTTAAAAAGAATTATGAAGTCTCTAAAGTGAAAGCTTTTATAAAAAAGTTTACAAGAAACTCCATCAAGCTACTTATACCAAACTAAAGGAAAACCTACATAATGCGACGAAAATGATAGCTTGGTAATAGCAGCAACGGATGGTAATGATGTTGTGGTTATTGATATAAAAATGGTGGTGTAGCTTTTTTAAGAGTTAAGGGACAAATGTGGTAAATTATTTAATTAAGGGTGTTTTAGGTATATAAGTTAATTATAAAAGAAATCTTTTAAAAAAATAGGGATATTATAAATTTTTTAAAGGCCTTACAAATTTAAAACCTGTCAAAGGCAAGTGGAGATCTATATCTTGTGATTATGTGTGAAAATGATGAGTCACCGATCATTAATTATATGCAGTGTGTGTTCTGAATATCAAGACGGCACATAGGACTAGAGGTTCTCACAATCCCACACATTTACCCTTTTTTTTTATATATAAATAGACAATTAGTATTAAACACGACGTCGTTTCGAGATGCAAATTAAAAGCAGCCAACATAGTACAACTATCCCATTGAATTGTCTAATTCACTTTATGCTTCAATGGAACAGTTGTAGTTCCAGTTATTTGTATCAAACATTTTGGCTTTTTAGAATAATTCATTTCTATTATTTTCCCTTTTTGCTACATTCCGCTAATAATGTTCCGTTTTTCTTTTTTAACGGTAAAATATGTTAAATAAAATAATAAAACTACTAACAAGATTTTTTTCTGAAAGGTAGTAACGGATAAATGGCTAACACCCCTACGTGGATGCGTCCACGCCGGTTCATCTCCTGGCAATTCCCCAAAGGGTTTGCTCCTCATGTGTTAGATGAGTATAACATTGCTAAGGCCCCTCACCACATTTGCATGTGGCAGGATTCGAGCTTGAGACCTCTCAGAAAGAAACCACTTTGTGGAAAACCCCCTGACCATTAGGCTAACACCCCAATGGCAAAACTAGTAACAAGATACTCAATAATGCTCCGTTTAGATGTCGATGTAGTTAATGCAAAATGAAAAGTAGTTTTCATTATGTGACAACTTACTTTCTTTTTGCCTTTTACGTGAAAACCTTTTTATTTATTTTTATTTTAATATGTGGATCATTGTACTTCAAAAAATTACACTATATATTATGGTTTTGTGACGGGAGTAAAAAGCAAAAAATGATTAATTGGTTACCACCAAAACGTTGACTTTTGGGTAACACGATGATGGCTGAAAAGTGGCTTTGGCGACAGGACCAAGAATGATGATGGCTGAAGTAAATGTCCTCTAGTATCATTGTGACTATCTTTGACGATTATTTGGCTGTAATATCAGTATATTTGACATAAAAGATGCTATATCCGTATCGTATTGTTTGCGTCAAATAATACGAGTAACTTGTTTATTTCTTCATTAAAAAGAGAGCTTTAACCATGAAATATATATTGCAGACAAGGCTAAACCCCGACCAACTGCGAGGTGCATGATATGAGCATATCCATCAAAAACAGCAGAAAAAAGAAGCCAACCAAACATAAAGATTACCGAACTTATGGAAACGCCAAACCTGCAGCAGGCATTATGCAGGACTCAACGAAACAAAATATAGAAGACACCAAAAAAGGCAATAACCCAGCGGCCACTAGGCGAACATCACAAGCGGATAAATCCCGACCATCAGACAGAAGAACACATCACGAGCAGATAAGAACACTTGAAGAGTCAAAAGACACTTCATGCATGATCTCCTTGATACAAATTGACAGCCTCGAAACACAAAATGGAGACACTAAAAGAATTGGACACCTACCTATTTGACCTTATGCTTAACATGTTGCCGCTGGTAAAAGTGGCACAAACTCACCACCTGACCCTGAATAATAATTAATTTTAGGAAAATGATTAATGCTTAAATTTAACTTTACACGGGCACTTAAACTAAAAAGGATGATTTGTTTCATAAGGATCCAAAGTGTACCACAAGTCCACAACTACCGATCAACGACAGCAATGGATGGCATATAGCTATCAGAGGAAAATTCTCAATTTCTCATGATTATCTCATTCTGGCACTTAAACATGTGACATTGCATAGCGAAGATGTTACTCAACCATTATATCATTGACTTCATCTAGACACTCATATTATTAAACAACTGAACATGTGTGAACATATATATCTTAACCAAATCTTATAAATATCGTGATCCCATACAGGATAGTTATTGGTTAGATACAGAATTCAAGGCAAATGATATTTGGGATCTAAAAGTTTTGTAGCCAAACTATTTATCAAAGGCATGTTGTACATCATCATATCACGTAGATAATGACTGTTCAAAACTGGGAGAGAAAATCTTGGTTCTCTGACCTATCAATTATCTTCACGATCTTGGCTATCTGATTTAATGTTTAGAATCTGAGAGACGACAATCTTGGAAAGCTCGCTGATGGCAGCTTGCACGTGATCACTTTCCCTTGGCACTGACCATAACTCTGATTGTGAGCCCAACCCACTGTATTCACTTGCAGCAACCCTTGTCTTTTTGGATGTAACAACCACTTTCTCCAGATCAGCTTGTGATAATGGTCTTGGCCCCTGATTATAGACAAAGAAAACATATAAAAATTTGTTTACCTTTAAAGCCTGAAGTTATCCGGTATTCGAAAATGAAAAAGTACACTAATTTGTGAAGGGGGCAAAATGGGCAGTTTAAGTAACAAATGCAAAACGGGTCAAAAGATTGGCCGGGTCAAAACATATCCTGGCAGTTCGGGCTTCACCTAAAACACTTTTTCCTTAAAAACTTCCGAGTTCTTACTAATACTTAGTGTGCTAATAGATGATAAAACTATATCATTACAGTACTTATTCAACTACTTTGCATACTACAATCTGAAATGGGAAGTTTGAGTAGTGGGTCAAAAAGGATGATTAATCATCACTCATCAAAAGGGTTGGGCAAAGCACTTGTCACAATTGTTTGGAACATCTTAGTTTTTATAAAAATAGTCAGAAAAACTATACTATTACAATTAATACTCTTTTATCGTTTAAATCAAACGTTTTAGAAGGTTCAAGTATTGAAAAGACTCTTAGGGTGACTTTCAACCCATTTGACACATTTCATTTGCTCATTACTCATTAGTAAAAAGCTTGCAAGCTCCTTTACTAAAATGTCATATAACATACTCGATTCTGCAAGTAAGTGAACTTTTGACAACATATAAGAGAAATAGATACTAACATCTGATGAAATCCCCTTCTTTTCATTTTCCAGTAGATCCCTGATAGGAAAATAGGCTGCTTGCTTGCAAAGCTCTAGAAGATCTGAACCAGTATAGCCTTCACACATTGCAGCTATAGGGTCAAGGTCAATATTGTCCTCTACTCTCTCGCCCTTCAAAATTACCTTCAAAATTGCAGCCCTTTCTCTACGGTCAGGTATGCCGATCTCGAATGCCTGTGGAAGACGTCGGAGAATTGCTTCATCGAGCTCTGAAGGACGATTAGTTGCAGCAAGTACCATCACTCGAGCATTCTCTACACAAACACCAAAAACTGACAGTTTTAACTGAAAAGCCTGGGGGTACAAGGGGCAATGAAATGGAGATAAATAAACAGATTACAGATCCCAGCCTGAAACCAGCTCAAGCAAGACTGGTCTTTTAGTCCTGTAAGGTAATCAGTTGTGACATCGATAGAAAACCCGGTCATGGGATCGATAAGGGGCCCAAGTTTCACGGCTCATAAGCAATAATGTAAGATTATTTTTACAATTACACACACACACACATACTAGCAAAGTACATGTGCAATGTGTTGGGAGTAAATATTTTCTATTGGTGGCATCCGACCACTTTATGGTGGTTCTTGCCAGTGACATAATACTTGAGAAGGTAAAATTTGTTACATTTCTCTTTTTGGATAGAAATTTTCCTTTTTTCAATGAAAAACTTATTTCATGTGTAATCTAAATAATGAAAAAGATTATTTGTTTCTGTAAGACATGTTTGGGATTTTCATAATTTAATTTTAAAAAATATAAGCTATAAGATACTAAATGCTACTATGGAAAGTTATTAGATGTAAACTTTTCAGACCCAACAGTCTTCAATAATCAAAACAGAAAGAAGTTGTTAGATGTAAACTTACGGTCTGTGGTAAAACCATCCCATAGAGCCATAAACTCAGTCTTCATATTGGTTAATGCTTCATGGTCTGTAGTTCGGCGCTGACCGAGAAAACTATCGACCTCATCAATGAATATGATGGCAGGCTGGAGTTTGTGTGCCAAACTAAAAACAGCGGCCACTGAAAAAATCAATCATCGTTACTAGTAAACAATCGTACGGAAAAGAGAAAAGCTCAGGATACAGAAAAAATAGCTTGTTTACTATTAAATAGTAAGTATAGCAACTAGCTGCAACCAAATAGAAGCAATCGAACAACAAGGGTGAACTAATGCTACACAAGCTGTCGGACGTCGTTGACAAGAGGAGGTAACTTCGAAGTTCAAAGCTTTGACGAGAGAGAGATCAATCTACTTTTGGTTGATTATCAACAACACTACGATAATGTAATCTCTATCATTAACTATTTGTAGCAGCACTAGTAATCGGTTAATGGGTTGAATATTGTTAGTAGGACTGTAATACTGAAGACTTTAAAGAATACATAATAGGAGGTTATATCCTCAAAGTTGCATTGTGATCACTCTTCTATCCAACTAACCTTTTCAACCCATTCCCCTTTCAGTAAAATTGTCATATGACCAGTTGAGATCATACATAACTCAAACCGGCCCTTATAAATAAACGGGGTCAAAATTGCCACTTTTACCTGTGAACATATTATGGACATACCAAAAGCATTGCAGTCGTACTCCAAGAAACCCAAATAACATTTTCATTTTAATCCACTAAAGCCCTACAGAAACGGCAAATATAGTTAAATACTTAAATTTACAATAAAGCTTGGACACTCACCGAGTTTTTGTGCATCTCCAAACCATTTGCTCATCAAATCAGATATTCTCACATTGATGAAAACCGCCCCTGACTCTTTCGCAATAGCTTTTGCAAGCATTGTCTTCCCTGTACCAGGTGGACCGTATAGCAAAACACCTTTTTGAGGACCAAGGAGCTTCCCGTAAGAAAAGAGGTCGGGCCTACGTAAAGGTAATATGACCAATTCATATAGCGATTGCTTGATGGATTCCAACCCTCCAATAGAATTGAATTCCACATCAATGTGATCAGGATTTATCACACTGCATGCAATGACATCCTGTAACAAATCAAACATAAGCAAAGAACAAGTATACAGATTGTTTGATATCAAAGTTCCCTTGAGGTTAGCACCCTCTTCTTCAGAAATTCATTTGTGCATTAAAGAAGGTGTAGCAAATAAAGGGTCCAGTCAGTCACACGAATGTGAAACTTGTCCTTTATTGTTCGTATATTGAGAGCATGCAGATTAAATTGTATCACTTGTTTGTGTTCTATAAACACGTATGGATAGTTCCCAGTGACTTCCACTGTCTCGTTAAAACTCTCTCACTTTTGGTGCCATGACTAATACAATTTGCAATATCTTGGGTTTAACGGCTAAACTTTAATAGATCACTAAAATGCACTTGTTCAGAAAAATGCATTCAAACATTAATTCATGACTCAAACACGTAATATTCATGACAGCATGTTTTCCGACAATCACCCCCTTAAGCAATTTATTATAGTCTTTAAAATAATAGAAATCTAAAGCACGGTACTATTTGTAAGTGCTAAGGTGCCAACAACTAGTTACCAAAACAAAGTGACTTACGAACTTTTTGAACCATCAAACAAATTTTTTTTTGTAAAACGCTAAACAAAAACTACAATTTCAAACAAAGCAACTAGTATATTTTTAGGTCACTATACATCACTCATTATTCGAATATAAAAATAAAAAACATTTTATCAAACTACTAACGATAGATACCAGGACCATCTTTGACAACACTCCTAAGTGGCAGCCAATTTCATATATATATATATACTCGTATGATAAACACAGTTATAATATTAACATAAATATATATGCAACAAACTCAACATAAAACCTAATTAATATCAATATCTTAAAAATATAGAGAGAGTACCTCATAAGGATTGGTGTTAATAAGAGCACGACCTAGACGTTTAGAAATTTCTTTCTTATGTTCCAGGGCTTTCTTAGAAGATTCTCGATTAGGATCCAGATGTTTGAGACCAGCAAACAGAACAAGCGCACTCAGCGCCGCACTTGCTGCGTATAAAACCAGTTCTTGTAAGAACTTTGTCTCTCCTCCCTTCATCTGTCTATCTGAACTTTATTAATAATAAGAAGAAGAAGAAGAAAGACTGATAAAGGGAATGGTTTGATTTTTGGGATGGGGAAGTTGGAAACGATATAATGATTTCGTCTTGCAAAAGAATACAACGTACAACCCTCAGTTGTACACAATCCTTTTTGATGACGTCTCGTATTTGGTATACGGCTTCCACGAGGGTGTGATGTGGTTATCAGGTCAGTCCAATAGGTTTTATGGCCCAATTGTGTTTTTCTTTTTTCCTTTTAACGTACGGGAGAGAACGGATAAGTATCTATCAATCTATATATTTTTTAGAACCAAAAAATAAAAATAAAAGATTGGTTATCCTTCTTTAAATATCTTTATATATATAGATTGTATAAGTATCTATCTATTTACCGATCGTCTTCAATTTATTCTTAACCGATAAGAATTTTTGGATAAATTTCATCTTTAATTTAGAGTCATTAGATTATATTTAATTATTTCATCTTTAATCAATAACAATAATAATACTTATACTTTATAAAAATTTTCAAAATATATCCTTCTTAATTATGTTAATATTAATATCAATTATATTTTTTATTTTGTTATTTTACAAATTACAAGATTTCATTAGTAGGTTATATTTATATTTATATAGTTATTTTACGATTTCATGTTCTATTTCACTCCCCGATGGGTTTTTTTCACCCTTCCCTCACGGTCCTACTGCGCTATCGGTTACCCAGGAGTATTTAGCCTTGCAAGGTGGTCCTTGCTGAATCTACTATTATTAGTATCTATGCATAAAATTAAAAAACATGGTATTAATTAAAAAATATGTAATCCATTGATTGAAAAAATATCATATAATTTTATTTATTTTGCAAAATATAATAATGAGTATGTATGATATTAATTAAAATATTTAAGAAAAAAAAAACTCAATGATTTTTGATAAAGTTTTGTTAAAATAATAATGCATCTAAACGAAAAGCATACTACAATTGTATATCAGGCAACAAGTCTAGAGTTACGTAAACTAAAAAATTATATCTTCAATCATATAAATAGGTTTATGTCTAGATTAAGTAATTTAGAAATTGTAAACAAGTAAAAAGTAACTCCAAATGTCGTCTTTTATGGATTATAAGTCTCAATATTGTCTTCGACGGTGTATGGGTAGTTTGAAATAAAGATAGTCTTACCCCTATCAAGCTAGAGAGGCTGTTTCCAGGTTCTACCAAAGGTAGACTAGGATCTCCAGCCTTGCTGAGCATGAGGATCGAACCATTGACCCTGTCTACAAAGACAAGGATTCCAACCACTTATCCAACCCAATTGGTAAAACATGAAATAATGTAATTCTAAATTAACATATTTTGTAATAATCTTAGAGAAAATTTTAAATAATCTAATTACAATCAAAATAAAATAATGTAATTCTGAGTTAACGTGTTTTGTAATAATTTATAGCCGAAATTTTAGTATATTTTTTTATCTTTTATCTTTGATGCATATTAATACTTTGAGATTTTTTTTATTTAATACGAAAGGATTGAAACATACAATTATTTGTGCTTCAGGTTTTTTTTTAGAATGATAATCTATAATGCTTTGAGTCTTTAATTGGTCGATTTATATTCTCATCCAATAATATGTGCATAATGGTTATATATATTTAACCTTGTGTGAATTTATTAGGACAGGCAAAGTAATATTTAAGGTTTATGGCCATTGTAATGTAAATTTTATTTTGAATATAATGTTGTTGTATCATATAAACGCATATTGTATTTGAATTAATAATTTGATACATGATTTTATTAAAAGATAATATATTCTTTTGCAAGACGAAATCATTATCGTCTAAAACCAGAACAAGTTCTTGTAAAATTAGTTCTTGTAAAAACTTTGTTTCTCCTCCCTTCATTTGTCTATTTAATGAGTTTATTTATTTACTTAATAATGAAAAAAACTGGTAAAAGGGATGGTTAATGGTTTGATTTTTAGGGGCTGGGGAGTTGTAGACGATAATAATTTCGTCTCGCAAAAGAATATAAGACGGAAAACTTTTTTCATTCTGATTTAGATGTATTAAGTAGAGTCTCAAAAACTTTACCAAGTAATTAATTGGTTTTTTGTCTTTTAAATGTCCTTAATAGTAGAATAGGTCTCAATAACACCATATAATATTATATTCGAATCTCACATGGGGTTTTATAGGTTTTCATTTAAATTTATGATTTGGTATTGGAATCTCGCATGTGATTTTGTTTAGCAATTGACAATACCTCTATGGAAGGATTGACATCGACGTCTGTCCATGATAGCTTAGCTTGGGGAGACCGATGTTCGTGTCTAAGCGAACACTAGGTTTTACTACTAATCCATTAACGTCTTTAGGGGCGGATAAGTTGATGGGTTTTTGCTGGATCCTAGGACTAATGGGCATGGGACTAATGGGGGAAAGGGGGGTTGTGTCCGGTGGAGTTTGACCGCCTAACGTTAGCTTTTATTCATCAATTTACCTTGGAAGGTGTCCAAGTTATGTTTGTTTAGTTGGGAGTTATAAAACCATATAGGGTTTAGTATTTAGAAGTGTAATGAACTTTTACACTTTTTTTTATTATATGAATGTAACTTACATTTGGTGCATTGTAGGAAAAAACTTTGTAAAACTGTTCAAATAATGTAACATTTTGACATGCACTAATCGAAAAATTACACGTGCTAGCTCATATAATTTGCCACATATACACTTTTACATTATTTGAACAGTTTTATAAAATTTCTTTCTACAATACACCAAATCTAAGTTATATTCATACAATAGGAAAATTGTAAAGGTTTCTTACACTTCCAGATACTAAACCTTACAATATATGAAAAAAAGTAACATTCAATACCATTTTACATGGGTTCTAGGTCATGTATATAAAATCGTGACGTGAGATCTTAAATTGTAAACCACAAACTGCATCCAGTATTTTCCGGAGTTTAATTATCATTTAAGTTTAAAAACAATATAAAAAAGGGAAAATGATATATTCTTCTAAAAATCATCTCAACTATAAGATCGTGATGTGAGACATAATCAAGTAATGAAATTAAGAAAAAAGTTACTCATAATAGAATATACATGTCATATTTTGAAGATTTTTGGAAAACTTTTAGAGTATAGTTTAGAAAATTAATCGTTTCCTAAAGTAAAAAAAACAAACAAATGTGAAGTCACATACCTTGTTCTTAATATTTTGTGATGCATCTTAAAATTGAACGAGCATAGTAGCCGCACGTTGCGACGGAATTTTATAACTACTTTTGTGGATGAACATATTGGTTACAAAATGTGTCAAAAATATAGATTATGAAATTGTGTCGATTGTTTTGAAACTATATGAAAAGATCAATGTTAATTAAATTAGAATCAAATATCGCTTTATTTTTGTAGGTTTAATTTAATTTCGGTAGTTAGGAATATAATGTGTAAAAAATAAAATAAATGTAGAGGGTATTATGGGAATAAAAAAGATGCTAAAATTTAATTTCAATAACTTTTACAAGGATTTATAGATTATAGACTAGATTTTAGACTCGTGTCCCACACTGGACACGGGATTTACAATATTAACAATATCAGATCTTCATACATTTTAGTCATAAAAGCTTACAATTTAAAAGAAACACGGTTTTAAGTGTTATATTTTACAAGTTGTAGTACAATAAGCATATGTTCCTCACTGTCATTATTAGCCTATAAATATAAATTAAGTATTCAGGGCTAAAAAGTGTAAATTATTGATGGAAAACATAAAAGTGTAAATTAATGAGATTTTTTCTACAAATTAATATAAAGAGTTAAGTACTTTTTTCATCCCTGTGGTTTATCGTTTTATCACTTTTCGTCCTCGCTGTTAACTTTTGGCTAAAATCATCCCCGTTGTTTACATTTCGTCCCTGCCGTTATCACTTTGCCGTTAATCCCCTCACATGCAAGTCACGTGAGGGGCAATTTCGTCTCATCATCATAAAATCCAGAAACAAAAAAAAAACAAAAAATATATCTTTAAGATTAAAAAAAAACCCATCCATATCTACATCTATATCAATGATTAAATCCTTAAAAATTAAAAAACCTTATCTTGCATATGTACATTACAATCTGTATTTTCACATCAATCCATACAGCACCACTAAGCTGCCTAATAGATCGTACAACCACCATCATTATTATTCCCTCACTATTTCAATATCATATATATACGCATATATATGTATCTTATATATATAAGATCATTACCTTTTTTAGGTTTTTTGAAAGAAGATATATACATCTAGAAAATGAACTGTGTGTACGGATATAGGCCGGAAGATATATACATCTAAAAGATGAACTGTTTGTCTGTTGGTTTTATGTGTGTAGTGTGTTTGTTGTTGTTCATCATCTTCTTCTTTATCTTAATCATCTGCCGCTAATTGTATGGATTACGAGGCACCTGTTTTGTATTATGTTTGTTGATTTTAGATCTAATCGGAATTAATATTGTTGATAAAATTTTAGATCTAATCTGAGGTTGTGTGTGTGACTGATTGCGTGTGTTGATTGTGTATATATTGATTTGTGTTAATGGAGGAGGCGGTGGTTGTATATGGAAGTGGTGGTTGTTATTAGACCGGATTATGGGTTTATATGAAGATGAGATACAGAATCTGGGTTACTACGAAGAACAATGGAAGATGGGTGAAAAGACATAAATGTCCCTCACGTCCAAAGCACGTGAGGGGTTAACGGATACAGGGACGAAATGCAAACCACGGGGATGATTTTAGCCAAAAGTTAACGGCGAGGACGAAAAGTGATAAAATGATAAACCACAGGGACAAAAAAAGTACTTAACTCTAATATAAATATTAATATAATAATATTTTTGGATAATGATTATTAGGATTTTTAATTTGTAGTTTATCTAAATGATGATATCATCAAAAGTCAATTTGATGAAATCGAACGATGTAATTGGTTAATTAGTCATTAGCTCAACTGTAGGGAACACACGCAAACAAGATATGCACAATTGACTAAGTTTACAACTTGAATAGCTAGTATAAAAAACATTAAAACTATGCAGTAGGTTAGGAATAACATCAAAATTTTCGAAATAATATAAAAGACACACATTTATCAATTTTTAATACAATATACATGATAAAGCATGCTCAGCTTGGAAACTACGACATATATTGCAACTACTCCTCCTGACTCTCATCTATTTTTCCCTAGCTTTCTGATTATCAAACTTAATCATGTCTTCCATAAAAGAGTTTGATCACCTGAGAATCCAACTTAAAGACATCAAATGGGCAACAAATAACTTCGGGATCGATAATTATATTGGTGGAGGGGGATTTGGGAAGGTCTACAAAGGAGAGTTAGTAATTTCCGAGAAGCTCATCATGGTTGCTGTAAAGCGCTTAGATAAAGCACTTGGGCAAGGACCTCCCGAGTTTTGGAAGGAAATAATGATGCTTACCCGTTATAAACATGAAAATCTTGTGTTACTATTGGGTTTTTGTGATGAGAATGGTGAAAAGATTCTTGTATATGAGTATCTACCTAGAAAAAGTCTTGATTTTTATCTAGGTGACACTAATCTTTCGTGGAACCAACGTCTTCAAATATGCATCGGGGCAGCACGTGGGCTACAATACCTTCATGATCCCGAGGGGACCCAACAAAGAGTGTTACACCGGGATATAAAGAGTGCCAACATTCTACTAGACGAACAATGGAAAGCCAAGGTTTCAGACTTTGGGCTTTCGAAATTTGGGCCGGCTAACCAACAATTTACATTTCTTGTTTCCAACACCGTTGGCACATTTGGATATTGTGATCCGTTATACATGGAGACCGGATACTTAACAAAAGAATCTGATGTATACTCCTTGGGTGTTGTCTTATTCGAAGTTTTATGTGGCAGGTTTTGCATAGAAAATTATGATGATTTCCGTCGATTTTTGCCAACATTGGCACAAAAGTGCTACAAAGAAATGAAACTAGATACAATTGTAAGCAAAAGTCTACGTGGGCAAATATCACCAAACTGTTTGTACACTTTCTCTACAGTTGCATACCGATGTTTGCAGAGAGATCACAAAGAAAGGCCATCCGTGTCTGATATCGTAAAAGAACTTGAAATTGCCCTTGAATATCAAGTAAGTTCTTTTATTTTCTTACATATGGCCAAGTATCTGAAAATAAGCATTAGGGTCCCTCTAAGACACAGTTTTTGTTAATGTGTTATATGTATCTTAATTTATTATTGAATTCCATTAAATTGCTTATGTATATATAGGTGGAATACGAATATGAGAACGAGCAAAAGTTGAAAAATTCTTTTGCACTAGAATTTGACACTGAGGAATTTTGGACTAGAAAACTGCCTTTGGATAGTGAAGATATAATGAAAAGGTTGAACCCATTGGCAGTCTATAGAAACAAAAAGGAACTCTTCTCTCTACTTAACAAAGGGGTTCTCTTTGATAACCGAGAAAGGGTAAATCTTGTTACGTACATTGTTTTGCTTAATTGGGTATGGTTGTCGTTGATGTACATTGTTCTGCTTAATTTAGATTCATTAGTACTGCTTCATAACATTCATTTTGACTAATGAAATAGTTTCATGGTAACTACTAATAAATTAATCAAAGAATGCTGTTTAATTTGCAATTAACAACAATTTTTCCATTGGCAGGTTTTTTCACTAAATGAAGATGGAAAAAAATGTGAAATGATTTCAGCAAAAAGATTTTTGAAAAAGAATTTAAGATCCTTTAAATGGCAATCTGGAAAGAAATTCAGGTACTATTAGTTGAAAATGTCAAGATAGGTGTTCTCTTACGCATGTATTAGTTTAAGATTTGGTATACTACGTAATATATATTTAAAAAATATATAAAAAGTATAACTTGTCAATGACATATAAGATATACTAATAGTAGTTCATACCCAAATCAAAAATTAGTCAAATAGAGTAGTTGGAGAATAACTCCTAAAGCCATTAAGGGTTCTTTGGATAATGAGGGATATGATACCGAGTCAAGTCTATTCGCGAGCTATTTAAGGTCAACTCAAAAAGTAAAAAACTATACTCCTCAAACTCGAATGACTGTCGTCGATTACATCTCAAATAAGAGAGCCTGCGTGTTATCTAAATGGCCCTCCCAACCTGGCAAATGACCCATTTGACTGAGATGTCAACAAGATAGATTGACCATACAATCTAGTATTCCCTTATAGTGAACGACTTAACATTCATTGCGAAATGTCAAGATAGCTTTTACTCATAGCTTAAAATGATTAATGGTCATACAATCAGGGTGTTAGTTATTTTCAAATGAATGCAGATTCTCAAAGGCAGCAGTATTCCCTTATAGTGAACGACTTAACATTCACTGCGAAATAGATACTAGCATGCTATTGCTATCATCTGGTATCATGTATGCGGCTAGTTTAGTGTTTTCTTTTCAAAGAGGACGTGAAAACACTTATGGTGAATCACCGAAGTTGACAAGGATTAATTGGAATTGTGAAGCATTGAATGTATCGTCTACACATATAGCAGAACGAGCAAATGATGGAGCATTGAAGATTAGGTTGTGGCACTTTGTAAATAGTGACATAAATGCAGTTTTTCACGTTGTGCTGGATAAAATTGCACTCGTCAAAGAAGAACAAGACATTTCTAATATCTTGATTCACCAAATTGAATTCGAGCCTGTACCTATGGTAATTTACTCCCCTTTGAGAATTTTGTCTTACAAAATTTTAGCAGTTCCTTCAAGTTCCATATCTATGTGTGCATATCAGTCAGTGTTCACTATGCATTCTGTTATTTATCTATTTACTGCATTCTAACTTATAGACGAGACGAGAAATTGGAATTCAAGGACTAGGAAGTGTCTCAATGTTAGATGAAAATGTTGATTGGGAGAAGAAAATTCCAAGTGATTACGATAGTATAGTTAGCAGGTCATCGACACATCTGAAAAATACGACTAAAAATGAGCTCTATTTCATTCTTTGTGCTGGGATACTCATTGATAATGGTCAAAAGGTAATCTAATTATCACCAGTTTGTCAAGTAATATACACTTTCATATTACTCCATCCATCCCAAATTAAATGTCCTAATTTGACTTTTTGAGTCTTAATTTTTTAACTTTGACCGTAAAGATTTTTTTTTTTTGATATATAATACTTGGTGTAAAATATATGAATGAGTTGGATTTTAAATTTATTTTTCATACATAAAAGTTTCATCAAGTATTATATATCAAATGCAAAAATATTTACGGTCAAAGTTGAGAAAAAAAGACCTCAATGTCAAACCAAGACTAGTGATTTGGGAGTTGGGACGAGGCAGTATTATTATTTTCTATTTACTATGATTCTATTTCTCAACTATTTGATGTACAGTGGTTCTCCCTATGCAAAATCACCGGTGGAAAGTGTCATATGCTATCAGCTATAGAGATTTTACATTCTGATGAACGTGTGGATAGGTTAATGCTCCCTGAATCCAGGTTATCTCTCGTTGGATTACATAATTAAGTTTTGGTTTTCATATGAAACAACTCTAAAGTAGGTTATACATCTCTCAATGTCTATCCACAGGTTTAAAGAAGTGATACAACTTCACTCTGGCACATATGCATTTGAGTGCAAATTAGAACCGGTTATGTTTTCATCTAGCAATGCGTACATATGCTATCTTGTCTTTAAGTTTCTAGACCCAAATAAGGCGCTTGGTGAGAAGCGTTTCTTTAGAGTGTCTTACAACATAGATATCGAACCTGTGGGTTACAAAATTGCACATTTGAACTATCCTGAACCTGTCAATATACCAATAATATATCCAAAAAACTATAGTAGTACATCATCTTATGACTACTCGTCGAACATACCAAAAACCAAGTTTCCTAAAATGCCAAAAATGTGCACGGATGATAGTATTCATAGTTGGATGGATCATAGGAATGATGGTTGGATGGAAGTTATGCTATGCAAACCATTCCATAAATTAGAAGATCACAAATTACTCCATGTGTACTTGAGATCTACGGGATGTTCTTTAGACGACATTGTGGTCCAAGGTATTGAGTTTAGGCCGATGCAAAGAGATAGTTAAATGCAGTATATACAAGTGTGTTAGGGTGATGATGGGGACCGGTTTCAGCATAAACGGGCTGGGTCTCAAGCGACGTCTGTTGAACGGAATTTTGTCATCAATTTCTGCTATCGCCTACAAATTTTATTTCACTTCATAAGGCTAACAAGTATAACGCAAAGATGTAGTTCCATATAAATTTAGATTGTAAAAGTAATGAAGAAATGAGAATATTTGGTTTATACAAGATGTTTAGAAAATCACTAATCATCCTTTTGTACAAAAGATGTATCAAAATAGCCATTTGATCCACAATTTTATTAACTCTTGGTTGGAACCTTTATTTTTTTAAAATTATCTTTAATGGTGGATCAGTCTATTTTATGTATGTGTTTAATGAGTTTAATCATACACAAATGCACCTAAGCTAGTTTATATTGTGTTTGATATTTTTCTTAATGCATTTTGTGTTTGTAATAGGTTGATCTTGAAAATGGTTAATGAGGAAGATTTAAGTAGACTTTCTTGAAGCTAAGTTGAACTTAACATACAATGTTAGAAGACTATTAACCATTAATCATTCTTCCATCTACCATGAAGCTTTTCAAGACGATAATGATTTCATTATATTCAAGATGTCTTGTATTATTGCAAGTTTAAGTAATTAGGTTCATTTTTTATGGGTGTTTTGATGCCAATTAGATGGTTCCCGCGAATGAAAAAGCCATAGACATGTGAAAGTTTTACATTTGGTTTCTGCGCTCTTTGACTACCCAAGCTCACTTGACACAACCATGAATATGCAAGATGACTAGCATTTGGTTTGAGTCGTTTTTTTTTTTTTTTCCGCTAAAACCAAACCGAAAATTTTCAGTTTCTGAAATAAAAAATGATTCCATTCGGTTATCAAAACTGAGGTGACTTTTTAGCTATACACCTCTTAGTTTTTTTTAAAAGGTGAATTTCACTTAAAATTTTGTATCGTGATTCGATAGCGAGAGCTCTAACATTCGTTAGCTATACGCCTCTTAGTTATATACGTTTTTGACTAGTTTATAAAATCGTTTTTTTTTTTATTTAAAGGACAAAATAGTCAAAAGATTCCTTTTATACGCCACGTTTCCACCACACGCCACCAAGCGAAAGTTTAAAATAAATGACTGAAAAACAAACAGAAAAATAGAAAGTTTTGACTTTAATGTTAAAAAAAAAAGAAAAAAGAAAGTTTTGACTTTATATACTTCAATAATGTACAGGAGAAGGGGCCTACCTTTGTCATAGTTTCCAAACGGACCCTCACAATTATAAATCTCGACCAAGTTTGAGTGATCATTTTTCCTTATATATTCAAGTTGACCCTTACAATGTGGATCTCTGCAAAATCAGACCCAAAAGAGGTATTTTCATCAATGTGAAGATCATGCAAGTTGCAACTTACAAATGCGCATGCTAATAGCCTTTTTGATGGTTCAAGACGATGTATAGAACTATACAAGAACTATGAGGCCACACAAAGATTTCTATTATCCATAAATAAAAACATTAATATGTTCTAATGTTTTATTGTTTTATCATGTATAAAGTGTACTCAATCTCAACATAAATGAGGAATGAGAGAGATGTGTAAAAGACCTACTTACAAAAAAAATATACGGTCAAAGACTAATACCTTATATGAGTGGCATAATACAAGAAACTAAAAAAATTAAAAATATTGAATTTAGATCATTAAATTTTTTTTAAAAGTGTAAGAAAAGTATCAGCATTTTTATTAAGTACGCACTTACATTAGATGTGAATTATATTTTTTTTGTCAATTCAACAACATGTTTTAATAAAAATTTCTTTTTTCTTTAGAAAGTTGTGGTTGGTTGCATATGTATTACACTATTACCCCCCATTAAAAACTAAGAAGAAGAGACGACTGGACAATGACTTTTTTGCATATTTGGCCTATTGTTTGGTCGTTTCCAATTCATTTTATGTAATAGAAATAATATATTGCATTTATCACATAAAATTATATCATAATTTACGAATTCTAATTCACAATTAAAAAAAAAAACCCTATTAAATCTAATGTTACTGATTTAAAAAATGAAACCAGTCACAAGCTCAATATGTTTTGTAGTGTTTGATGAACATCAACCAAAAAAAAAAATCAGATTATCACACACCAATGAAACTAAAACCTTGGCCATTAATAAAAAAGATTGCAAATACTACAATTAAGCACATCAAATCATGCTTATGATGTGTGAAATACCTTTTGCGTATGGCAAATCAATTCTAGTGATATTGTGGTATCAAGATTTTTATTTTTTACGGTAAGATTTGTATGGAAAACAAATCACTAAAATACTTTGAAAAAAAAGAAACAACAGAAGCTATAATGCATTAATGGAATAATGAGAAAGACAGGATTTTCCGGCCGAAATAGCTGATATCGGTTTCTCTAATTGGATCTCCTGGGCTTTGTTCTTGAGTTGCTATTAAAAGAAAAGAAGTGATAAGATGAGATTAAAAGATATTGAATCCTTTCAAATCATCCCAAAAGTGAGAAGAAGATTTAAGAAACAAAATCAACTAGATTATCACTCCACTTCCTATCATTTCATTTCTCTTCCATCCTTAAAAAAAAACTCAAGAACACAAATTATTTTAAAATCATTTGGATTCTTTTCTTTTCATCTCTTAAAAAAACTCAAGAACATAGCACTAGTTTTACAAATTGTTTTGGAGAAGTATGTATTATACAAATCTGGCAGGAAGTTCTGCTCAGGATATAGATGTAGATGAAAAGCTCTTTCCATTTTTGTGAAGTCTATTAAAAAAAAATAATTCTATATATCAAAGTATGCATCAAAAGATTATGAAGCCAAGACACCTTTAAAAGACGTATCTATAGCTTTTGATTGCACGAGCAATTATAAGTTATAACCGAATTAAGAAAAATCACGTAAAATTCTATAAGAATTTGTTTGAAGAGGGTGCGTGTGAAGATAGATTAAACCATAACTAATTACTTTTCGTATTAATTAATGGTATATAGTTTACCAGAACGTCTTTAAAGCAACATAAAGTAAGAATAAACATGGTTTAACATGCACCATAATAAAAATAGTAAACTTTAATTGTCCATTTACGCTACCATTAAATAAAAATAGAAAAAAAGTATTCTCAACTATTTACTGGTACACCCAAAGCAAACCCATCTCTTTCCCATTAACATAAAGCAAAGTCAAACAAACAAACAACTTCTTGATATTAAGTCATTTCAACCCATCACCACCACTTAAATCTATATCTAAAATCTATATCTATATCTATATATTCCAACTTTTAATGTAATTTTCGTTACAAATGTTGTATTATTGTACTACTTCAACTAAGACATTAATTTCCACATGTACTACACATGCACCTTCATGAAAGTACATTCATTCATATATTTCTTATACACGACACGTCCATATTTATATATGTCAAAAATCAAAACCATCCTTATATATACTATAAATTTGATATTTGATTTGATGTATTGAAACAAACAAAAGTATGATCGAAGAATTAGAAGAAATGAATGATGGGTCAAGAGAGAGAGATGAAGATGATAATATAATTGAAGAAAGTAGTGGTAAAAGAAGGGGATCATGGAAACAAGATATAACATTAAGAGGATTAGTGGCAAGTTTATTGATAGGAATTATGTATAGTGTGATTGTTATGAAACTAAATTTAACAACTGGTCTTGTTCCAAATTTAAATGTTTCTGCTGCACTTTTGGCCTTTGTGTTTATTTCAACATGGACCAAATTGTTACATAAAGCTGGCTTCACTACTACACCTTTTACTAGACAGGAGAATACTATCATTCAGACATGTGCTGTTGCTTGCTACAGCATTGCTGTTGGAGGTTTGTCATTTGTGTTTTCATTTCATTTTGTTTTTTGTTTTTAACGGCAAATTTGGGTACCCAACTCCAATAGTGACAACCTGGACCAATTTTTTGCTCATACCAGTATGGCAGTATTCGAACCCAAGACCTCAAAGTCTCGAGTTTGATTTAATTGATGATAAGATGCAATTGGGCTTTTGATAAATGATGTTTTTTGTGTAGGTGGATTTGGGTCATATTTATTGGGATTAAACAAGAAGACATATGAACAAGCAGGAATAGATACACAAGGGAATTCACCTGGGAGTTACAAAGAACCTGGGGTTGGTTGGATGACTGGTTTTCTGTTTGTTAGTAGTTTTGTTGGTCTTTTAGCTTTGGTTCCTCTTAGAAAGGTTTGGATTTTGCCACTTTTGGTTTCTTAACATAATTTGCAGTTTTTGTGCATGAATTATATTTTAAATTTTTTTTTTTTCGGTTGATGTTTTGCAGATTATGATTATAGACTATAAATTAACATACCCAAGTGGAACAGCCACAGCTGTGCTGATAAATGGCTTCCACACTCCCAAAGGAGACAAAATGGCCAGGTAATGTATATGATATAAATAGCAATAAATAGGCTTTTAGTGTTTGTATAAAATATATATTCTGCTTTTAGGCTTTTAGTTTTTTTTTTTTTTTCTGTCAACTAATCAAAATTTCATGTCTGCTATAACAAAACTGATTGATTATTTATTCTGTAAGGCCTTACCATCATCACATAACGAGTGTCTCATCATTCATGAACTTTTTAAAAGCCATGTTTTATATCGACTCATACTTGAATTTATCTCTGATTATTAAATATCACATTAATAGCTTGAGAAACCACTCAGTCTAAACACTCTCTAAGTAGACTTTCTGATGGCCTTATGCAGGAAGCAAGTAGTGGGGTTCGCTAAATTCTTCACGGGGAGTTTCTTGTGGGCTTGTTTCCAGTGGTTTTATTCTGGTTCAGGCAAATGTGGATTCACATACTTCCCTACTTTCGGGTTAAAAGCTTATGCGAACTCGTGTGTATTTTACTTCTAGACCTTTTGGCTAGCTTTTTTAAAAAAATGTTACCCCAAGGCCGGTATATATATAAATAAGTTGGTTTTGTGCAGGTTTTATTTTGATTTTAGTATGACATACATAGGAGCAGGAATGATATGTTCACATCTTGTGAACTTGTCGTTGCTTGCAGGAGCTGTGCTGTCATATGGAGTAATGTGGCCCCTGATAGGTGATCTGAAAGGCAATTGGTTTCCTTCAAGTTTACCTGAAAGTAGCATGAAGAGTCTAAATGGTTACAAGGTTAGATTAGATGACATAAATTCTCCATGTTACGCATACAATGTAAAAAGTTATTTTTGTATCAACTAACATTCGTACAACTTAAAAGCGGTCTGACACAGGCCATGCAGTCCATTTCAACCAAACCAAAAAAAAAAAAACTTAACCTGTTTCAACCTAAACAAAGACCTTGATCCATATCACTTAACTCGTTTCAACGCAAGCCCGTTATCGGACCTGCCTGACCCGCTCATCTTGCTGCCTCTAATTTTGAGTTTTGAGGTCTAACCAGTTCTTGTATCCTCACAGGTGTTCATTTCGATTGCTCTTATCCTAGGAGATGGTCTTTACAATTTTCTTAAGATCACTTTTTTCACTGCTAGAAACATATATACTACCTCAAGGAAGAGCCCTAAGACCAGTAAGTTCTTAAAACCTGCAGACACACAGAAATCAGTTTTAAAAATGTATTCTTTATAACATGTAGTGACATTATGTTTTATCTTAAATACAGATCCGGATGACAACACTCAACCTCAAGATAGCCTCCAAAGAAATGAAGTGTTCTTGAGAGAAAGCATTCCATTCTGGGTTGCAGCAGTTGGTTATGTCATATTCTCTATTGTTTCCATCATTATCATCCCGATCATGTTTCCAGAACTCAAATGGTACTACGTTCTGGTGGCCTATATCATTGCGCCATCTTTGGGCTTCTGTAATGCATATGGTGCGGGTTTAACTGACATGAACATGGCATATAATTATGGAAAGGTTGCACTTTTTGTTCTTGCTGCAATGTCAGGGAAAGATAACGGCGTGGTTGCTGGTTTAGTTGGGTGCGGTTTAATTAAATCAATCGTTTCAATTTCCTCTGATCTTATGCATGATTTCAAAACCGGTCATTTGACCTTGACTTCACCACGGTCAATGCTGGTTAGCCAAGCTATTGGGACGGCCATCGGGTGTGTGGTTGCTCCACTCACGTTTTTCCTTTTCTACAAAGCATTCGATGTCGGGAATCCAGATGGGGAATACAAAGCTCCTTATGCGATTATTTACCGAAATATGGCCATTTTAGGCGTGGAGGGATTCTCTGCATTGCCAAACCATTGTTTACAGTTGTGTTATGGATTTTTCGCTTTTGCCATGCTGGCAAATTTGTTACGCGACACGTCACCAAAAAAAATAGGGCAATGGATCCCGTTACCAATGGCTATGGCTGTACCGTTTCTTGTTGGAGCTTATTTCGCTATTGACATGTGTGTGGGAAGTTTAATTGTGTTTGTATGGCATAAGATCAACAAACAAAAGGCGAACCTGATGGTTCCTGCAGTTGCCTCGGGTTTGATATGTGGTGATGGATTATGGATTCTTCCTTCCTCAATTCTTGCATTGGCCGGGGTCAGTCCTCCAATTTGTATGAGCTTTCTGCCTACAAAAAACTAATGAAGTTGGTACTTTTTTAAAGGGCAAATTACATGACTCTTGGCAGTTTTGTTTTAAGGATTAGAACTTGGATAACGATGTAAATGTATGTAGAAAATTACGATGTTTGATAGTAATTTCAATAAGCACAGCTAACGTGTTGGTATAAATGTATAATTGCACCATTCAAATATTTAGAGAACATGTGAAACAAGGTTCTAAGCATGGAACTTGCAGTTTCTATAACATGTGCATGGTTAGTGGCTAATGATTAATTTTTAATTAGTGTGTAATGGTCTCATGGATCTATTTAGATTATGTTTTATCTTTAACGAGTAAATCATTGGGGGAAAAAAAGGCAGCTTCAGGGAAACGGGTCAAAAGTAAGCAAAAACACATTTCAATACATATAACATTGTAAAGATGTTTCAGATCAACCCATCCCGCTTAGTTTGACCCATCAGAAAATTACTTTTGACCTCTTACCCAACCCGTCTATGTTGTCCACTGTGACACCATTACTTAGTGGTTAATTGTCCTACCAGTCATTAAAGCAGTGAGCTTTAATTTAAAAGATCTCAATGATCGAAAGTTAAAAAGTATTGCAACAGGTCGTTGAAGGAGACATGAAACAACTATGCACCATTGAATGAATCTAGCCTAGATAAACATAAATCGCAAGATGCTCTTTCTTTATCTAATTTCCACATAAATAAATGAAAAGCAAAGGCATTTACAGGCATATATGACAGAAAATTTGTAAACTTTAGCACAGCTTCTAGAAGCAAACAAAATTAGAACCATATATGCACAGTGCAAACCATTAAAAAAGACTCAACACTTTGTGGTCCAAGAGGTGCTCCATTATCTAACCTTTTCCAACAAAGATGACACAGCTTGAATAAGCTAATTATAAGCTTGAAAGTGTACTTACTTTTTGCATAACTTTCATCACTAATTGCTTACAACTAAAGCAGAATTTCCGAAAAGATATGATGTATAAGTGTTCTTATTCGGATTCTGTAATATATCAAACACAAACGGAATTATTTTTAAAATAGGGATCTAAGTGTTGGATGGTTGGAGGATCATTTACTTAATTAATAATATTACGTAAGAATCTATCAAGTAGCGAAGTACCGAACGCAATTCTTAAACAAGGGAATTAATTCCATAACTGGTAGTCAGGAATCCAGGCTGGACGACTACAGTGCAGAGTTCTACCCACCATACCTTGTTCTTTTTCATTTTCGTTAAGCAAAATAAAACAAAACTTGTTTAATTAAAAGTAGAAGGTGCGCTTATGTGTGCGCTTTAAACGTGCCACTAGCCACCTTAGTGTAATTTGAAGCTGATTAGTCTGTAAGACCCAAAATTCCAACCCCATAAAGCATGGACCCTAAGTAAAGAAGATAAAGGCAAATACACAAAAGATCAATGTGATTGACTCATTTGAATAAAATGAAAGTGATATCCTGTCTAGACTGATCCAAATGAAAGGGAAAGACAGTACCTTTAAGGTGCAGAACAACCGACCAAATCAATCTGGACCATGTTAATAAGATCTTGCAACATGTCAGCAATACGATATTTTAAACAATAAATCGTCTCATTAAAATAAACAAGTAAACAAAACATTTGATACCTTTGTATACCTTCTCATGGGACTATGGGAGTAAACAGAGAGTTGGATGTGTTACGAATAAAAGAAGATAAAGAAGAAATTAAGAGAAGAGAACAATTCTATCATCAGCCAAATTGATAAAAGACACCATAAACATTATTAAAAATTTTCATTAGCATGAAGGATAACTAACAAACAATGTTATATGCAGTTATACTACATAAATCCATATCAACTAGTTCACCACAGATTAACTTTAACAATACTTAGTAATATATACTTAAAAAGCCTGCAATCGCACTGCTTTCCAACTCATGTTGCCAGGCAAGAAGCCGAATGGTCTCCTAACAAGAGAAGAGCATGTGTTCCTTTCTTCGTGACAACCAAGACTTTATAAGCAAAATCCCATGCTTCCACCTTTTCAATTCTCAATAGTAACATAATTACAGAATTTGCAGTAATTTAATGCATTAATTCTTCCCAAAACTATTGATCCTGCAACATCATTTCCCACTCCCACCCCTAAGTAATCTTGATTTCAAGTGTCTAGATATCATTTGGAAGATTAATGTTCATAGACATGACCAAAAGCAAAACTTAATTTCCATGTAGAAGAATTAGGGTCAATACAAGTAGACTACAAAATCAAATCCAGTCCACTTGATAACAGATACCTGAAACATTATGAAATAGTTAATTGGCATGAGTTATGATCGTCAATAAACCTTATGAGGCATCGCAAATCCAAATAGGTTATCAGAAGACTGCACCGCCTGGAGTCGTTCTTCAGTCAAATCTGACCTATTACTGAAGATGTCATACTTAAACAGCTTGGTACAAGTCCTGCTTTCTTAATCATATTAGGAATGATTTCTAAAAAAGAAAATGCACTTGGTTCTCATTAATTAGGAGAGACCCAAAATTTTCAAGGAAATAGAATTTGGGGGGTGTTTACTACTTTAGTATAGGATTGCTTCACAAAATAACTTGCCTGCTTACTGATGCATCAAAATGCACTAAGCAGCTTAGTAAGGAATTCCAAACGCTCTCAAAACTGCTTATTGCTGTATCAAAAATCATTAAACAATTTCAAATGCTGTACTTCTGAGTGACTGAGTCACAAACTCACAAACCTATGCTTCCACCTTTTATGATCGCATTCCACCTCAATTAGTCAATGGTAACATACTAACAAGATTTTCAGTAAATTGATCCATCAATTCTCCCAAAACCATTGTTCCTGCAGTATCATTTCCCATCCTGCCCTCGCCCCATTATAACAACACGAAAGTAGTGTTTTAACATGTAGGCACTGGAGCAAAGCACTTGCATCAAGTCAAAAGTATTCAACAGACATGGCCAAAAGACAAAAAAATTTCCATATGGAAGAAAAACTATATGAATGTGTCAGTCCACTTATAACAGATACCAGACATTATAAAGCTATTAATTAACGTGCAGTACGATTGACAATAAACTATATGTCACATATCCAAAGAGGTTGTCAGTAAACAGCATGGCATGAAATCATTTCTTTTAGCAATCAAATCCATATGTCATACAAGCTATACTTTCTAAATGACATTTTAATGGTCTCCTAAAAAAACATGCAGTTGTTGCCTAACAATGTTCCCAAGAAATGCAATTAAAGGAGTGTTTACTGTATAGGATTGCTTCTCACAATTGCTTATCTTATTGCCTTAAGGAATGAGATGTTCGGACTTTGGAATCAGATGCTCGAAGTTTATTTCAATCGCAAATAAACAGATAAGCAACTTACTAAGAAATTCAAACGCTCTCAAATCAGCGAATTGCTGTATCAAAAAAGAATAAGCAGCTTTAACAAGAACTCCAAACACTCTCAAAACTACCTATTGCTATATCAAAATGCAATAAGCACGTAAGCAACTTTAATAAGAACTATAAATGCGAGACTTTCAGGTCACGGTCCTATGGTTCCACCTTTTAAAAATATGTAATCACAAGGGCAACAAGCAAAACTAATCATTTTCATCAAGTCAAGTCAGACATGTAAATCACAAGGAAGATAGCAAAGCTTTATTTCCGTATTTATCTATAGATGAATTAGAATAACATAACTGATAGATTACATTACATAACCTGTTCAGTATTCTCCTGCACTATGAATCTAGTTCAATAAAACTACAAAATGCAGATTGCCACGGATTCAATCATTCAAATAGGTTAGCAGCAGGACATCACCAGGTTGTGTCATTTCATATAACCATCAAATCCTGTTGTCCATTATAAAGACAGCATACTCAAAAAAGCATGTACAAGCCCTACTTTCCAATCTCCAAACCATGTTTCTGATCATGAAGGGATGTGGTCTCCTAAAAAGAGGATGCATTTGTTTCTGATTCATCAAGATATGATCTTTAAAAAGTCCCCTACAATAAACTTAGTTGGCGTTTATGATTGCTTCTGAATTTTTGTAACTGATTACCTGCTTGTTACCTTTTAAAATAAGCTATCCAAGCTAGTACTTATTTCATCCACTTCTATTTAAAAAACCAGTTTGAATAAGCAATCGTAAACACTGTCAAAACTGCTTATTGCCGTATCAAAACGATTAAGCAAATTAGCAGCCCAAAACTTTGATTCTATTTCAGAGTCACAAAAACATTCTTTCAAAAACCATTGTTATAGCAATATCGTTTCACAACGCCGTCCCTAAGTTAAATTTCCAAACCTTGATAATCCCCAATGACGATATGTTAGAGACAATGCCGATCTTATGCCCAAACACTAAGTGTTCCATATCCCCCTTACAGAAAAAGCTTAACATATTTAGGACATCTAAGTTATATAGGAATTTCTGGGGACTAAATGTCATTTGACAGTACAGTGTTTCAACTAATATGCAATTAACATGACAAATAACAAAACTTTTATTTCGATATAGCTGATATATATAAAAATAGTAAAAGTAGGATACAAAATTGATATATAGATACAGCAAGTGAATATATAAATATAAATAACCAAAATTTTAGTCCAGAAAACCAGTTTGCTGAAACACAGCATTCCTAACCCTACACAAATCTCTGCCTTTAAGTGTCCTTCCAGCTCCTTCAAACACCGAAAACGTTACATACGATCTAGCCACTATCTCATGTGGTGGCACCATCCCTTCCACCGCCACGTCATCATCATCCTCACCTTCTGCCACGCCATCGTCCACGTCATCAAACTCTTTCAAGTACTTACTACTTGACCTATTCTTCGGCCAAACCGGCACGTTCACCGGCGCAGACTGGTGATAATGCTCCGACGAACGTCTCGCCGTAACCGGAGATATCGTACGCGCGGCAGTGGCGGCGGATTGCGACGGCGACATGTTAGGTTTTTTTCGGACTAGCGGATTTTGATCGTTGGATAAGGCGGCGTAGAGTCCGGATGTTAATTGACGGTGAACCGGCGGCGAAGATGATAAGTTCGCCGGTGACGGTGAAGGAAAATCATAGGTGACGTCATCGAAAGGAAAAACGACGTCGTTCTCGTGAAACTCAAAATTGTTGTGGTTGTTGGGAAGTGGCGGTTTTTCAGGGAGTGTGAGGAACCGAAAAGTTGATGATTTGGAGGCCATTGAAGGAGAGTTTTGTTGGTGGCTGGAAAATTGGGGTTGACCGTTGACCAACAACAGAACTCTCCTTCTGTGTATGTGTGTGTTTTTCTTGTGGTGTCAAAGAGAAAGAAGGAAGGTTGGAAAATAAGAGAAAAGGTTAGAATAGTAAATTAGTGGAGTAGAAAGAAGAGAGTGGGGTTGTAGTGGCGAATTAATGTTTGACACGTACCATTTGTTCTTCCATATTGTGTGGATCATATGCTTTGTTCATTATTTTATATCGAAAGAAAAAAAGTACTTATCTTATATAAAATATATGTATATGTATATATATATGATTATCTAAAATTCAGAGGTTATATATGTTATCATATTCAAATATTTAATTTGTAACGTTTTTTTAATATAGCAACACCTAAGATAGATAAAGTCATGCAATACGAATCATTTTTTTTTTATATTATACATTTAACTACACGTATTAAGGTGTTTGTGCAGTGCGATGTTCATAGAGGCAGGGAAATGATGGTGGTCACGACTCACGACTAGCGGTGAATCGGTGATGATGGCAACTATTAGTGGTAGTGACGACATCAAGTTATGTCGGTAGATACAAATGTAATTAATGTAAAAGGTAGTAGTGAAAACATTATTAAAATTAAAAGACTTTGTGTAAAGTAGGGGTGTTCATCAAACCGTTAAACCGTTAAAACCGAACCAAACTGGGGTACTTGGATTGGTTTGGATGGATTAAGTTGTTAAAGTCTGGTCCGGTGGTTTAAGTTTTGAAAAACCGGGGTCCTTGGTCCGGTTACGGTTTGAATAAATAACAAACCATCAAAACCGGACCGGACCGGAATAATATGTGTATATATAAATATATATTAATAATTCACATATAGATAGTTACTGAAAATATCGTATAGGTATTCTACTTAACATTTTCCAGATAGCTTGGAAGTTTATAATTAACACTCTTTTGTTAACGACTGGAAAGCTTGGAAGTTTATAACATTAACGCTCTTTTGGACTTTTGGTATCTTAGTTATCGTTTTAAAAAAATTCAATAACTATGTAAATATTTCACCTTGACCTTTTATGTTTTTGAAGAACCCGAACTTTCTCTAGTAATTATGAATCTAATGGGATCCATGTGAATTATATAATATAATGAAATATCTTCTGTTTGTCGAGTATATGTTGTGTTTATTTGTGTGATAAAATAAATAAAAAAATATTTGAAACCGTCAAACCGGCGAAACCGGACCGGCTTACATGGTTTGGTTTGGTTTGGTTTGACAAAAAAATTGGTCTAGTTTGGTTTGATAAATGTTGAAACTGTAAATACCGTTTTGGTTTGAAATTTAGTCGAAACCGAACCACGAACACCCCTAATGTAAAGTAACTCATTAAGGCCAATTGAGTAATTTTGTATGCCTTTTTTCTAAACTTTTTAATATGAGATTAGATTTTTATAAGTTAGTAAAAATAATAATTGATATCAAATATTCTGATTTTACGGGGTTTTTGTTTTTGAAGAAAAATTGATGATTTAATCTTAGTTCCAATACTGCAAAGTAAAAACTCAATGATATGGGTCAAAGAGATTTTTTATTTTTTTATTTTTTTTAACTGTCAAGAGAGTTAGTATTTAGGTATTTTTCTATAAGATTAAATGTAAGAAGTCAATGATATAATTGGAGTTGGTATTTAGGTATTTTTCTATAAGATTTAAGTGTAAGTTTTGCTCATATTAATTTTTAAGTTATTATGGGAGGTTTATAAGGGTTTTCTTTTGACATTATTACTCAATTTGTGATAACAGAATTCAGTTTATACAACAGACCTTTCTTTGTCGAAGTCATTTCTCACATTATGCCTCTTTTTTATTTTTTTTTATCTTCTTTCCAAAATATGCCTCTTTTTAATTAAAATACTAGAAAAATCTATACCTCTTTCAAAATCATGTCCCCATCTTATGCTTCCTGAACAAACTTTCCTTAAAAAAAATTTACCTTATCAATTTTATTTACTTATGTAACTATCTTTTTATAAATACTCGTAACATTTAATACTATTTCTTTTTTGCAATATTAATTATTACTTTGTTATTTTCTACTTATTACACATTACATATATATGTATAACTTAAAGAGTATTAATGAAGTATACATGCTATGCTGACATCCATCATTTGTTAAATCTAACATCCATCATGCTATGCTAATAACGATACTTTGAGTCAAGTCGAAGAAGAATCTGATGAAGATAAAAATGAAGATTTGGGTGAAAATGCACCTCACAATATTGTAAGCATCTCTCCATATCATGAAAGGGTAATACACTTCATGAATGATGTAGGTGATTTTAATGACAATGTTCACATTAATTCATGGGATGAATCAAGAAATGAAATCGAACCAGGAATGAGATTTAAAAGTGAAAAGCAACTCAAAAAGGTCATATCATTGTGATCTATTCCACAAAATCATTAATTTAAAGTTGTTGAAAGTCGATATAATACATGGGCAGCCAAATACAACAATGTCATGGAGCAAGAGTGTATTTGGTATGTTTGAGCTCTTCTAAAAAAAATGCACCAACAATGAAAAATTGCAAAGTGGGTTAGTGAGCACAATTGTGTTGGAGACTTGGAGCATTAGTTGGAACTAAAAAAAGAAAAATTAAAGTATTATTTATAAAAAGATAGTTAAAGAAGTACTGTAAATGAAATTGATAAAACTAAGCCTTTTTCAAAAAAGTTTGATTAGATAGGAGAAAAAACATAAGATGAGAACATGATTTAAAAAGAGGTATATATTTTACTATTGTTATAAAAGCAAGTATATCTTGGGAATAGGATTAAAAAAAGTGGCATAAAATGAGAATTGACTTTATTTGTCGAGTTAAGACCTCGTCACAGGATGATATGTTATTATTTGAAGATACATGTCTAAGATAGAAAAAAATAACTTTTTTTTTTAAGCATATAAATACATAATTATAACAAGTATCTATGTAATAACTAAAAGACGAGGGTTTTTTTTTGAACGACCAACAAAATCAATTACTATTATTAGGTGACCCAACAAAACGTTAAGCCACAAACAAATTTACAATACATACACCAGGTGAATACACCAAGAGTAAATTAATACACCATTAATAAAGCCAACCAAAATATTATCTAACCAAACTCGAAAACATTAAAATTACTCCAAGCTTCCTATGTCAAAGTTTTATATCTTGATCGGCTTTTAATCCATATGTAAGATAAAACCCGAATTTCCTCAGTAATTATACTCACAGAATGTTCGGTTGAATTAAAAACGAGATTATTCCTGTTCTTCCATATACACCAAATCGAAGTCAATATTACCAGATGAACTAAAAGACGAGGTTAGACATACATTTTGTATCACCTAAACCCCTTGAAATTTGAAAGTATAATTGCTTCCTCTTCTCTCTCATACAGTCATACTCATTTTTATTTTATTTTTATTTTCTAGTTCTACCTTTGCAAATTCATTGTCAATGTTACTTTATTCATCACTAAATCACCAGCTATCTGTGTTTTGTTAACCGAGATGCATATATAAGTCGAGGAAACCACCTTTTACTACATTTGAAACCAAGGTTGCGGAAGTCGCTAATCGCTCCCAGGTCGGTGGACAAGCGAGTTGGGAGTACTCGGGTGTATACGGTGAGTACTCAGGAGTCAAAGGGCCAAGTCGGAGAGTATTCGGAGTAATCGGCTGACTCAACACCCTACCTTGTAGAGAGTACTCGGAGACTCGGCTCTACTCGGTGAGTTTTACAACAGTGTTTGAAACTTGTTTTAACTATTAATGTTTCTAATTTTCACTCTCAGTATGTGTAAATTAACTTTGATAATAAATCAGTTTTAAAACGTATGGCTTACTTTAAATGATTAGTGTTTTTTTATTTTTATTTTTAAGTAGCATAAATCTTAAGATGTCGGATGAAACCTAAATATTTACGAAAATATTCGAAATATTCCCCGGCCAACTCCTCCCAAGAATTGAACAAGTCGGGTAAAAACCCGAGTTATTTAAGAAAGAAATCGGGTTTCTTTAAAGAAAGGGGTCGATTTAAGAATGTCTTCAACGTAACTCGCGATGCCTACGAACACAAATATTATGAGAACGGAATTTATCTTTTAACCAGTTTCGATATTTAAACTGATCGAGAAACATGAATACAACTTATAGTGTCAAGCAGTTAGTTAAATAATGTCGCTACCGTTCATAGAATTATTAAAAGATAAAATAACAGAAAAAAAATAAAAATCCAAACAACTAAACATTTGTCTTTTTACAAGTCATCCATACATGCTTTTCTTAACTTTTCAGAAATGGTGTTCCAATTAAGAGTTCTTTTAGTTTTTTCTTACTATTACTTAAACAAAATTGTAATTATTTAATCCATGATTGCATATACAACATATTTATACATATAATTTTCATTAAAATTGTCACACGAAACACATGGTTTATTATACCAAAAATTAAAAAACCTTTACTTAACTTATTATTTTAGCTAGGAAATTAAAGAAACGAAAGTGGGTTTGGTCAAAATGAGCGTGCGGCAAAATAATATGTGTACATAATATTTACGTATAAAAATAGCATAACTTCATTTCATCTCTTTTCATTCTGCTGTTTTAGTGGAATCAATCAAATTCATTATTACTATATATTTTTGAAGACACTTTAATTTGTGTGTGTCACTGCACCGTGTGAGTGTGGGTGTATACAAAAACGTTCTTCTATACATATATTTCACGTAAGCATGTTATTTGTTTCATTATTCAGCATTCCTATATCATTATGTTTTTATATATAGATCATATATGCTTTTTTTTGTTATATTGTTTTTAATTTAGTTTTTTTTTTATGCAGTAACGGATTTATAAATATAGTAATGGGTTCGGAACATAAGTCACTCGTGTTTGATGATGTTTCTAAGCATAACAAAATGGACGACTGTTGGATTATCATCTCTGGAAAGGTACGATATTTGATCATTATTTGATTGATTTAGCATAGTTTTTAATTTGTGGGTTATATATAATGTTATTGAATTTGTTAAATATTTCCTAGTCTATGTAAGTTACTTGTTTTGAATTTGAAAATTTGTGCAAATATACAAATTCGAGTTAGTAGTAAGCTGTGTAATCCTCGATCTGTTGTTAATCTGAAGGTTTTATGCGGACATAGAATAAAACATACAGTACTATTATTCACTATTATTCTATATGGCTGATGATCCGTACACCATTTTTTTTCAGTCATATCTTGTATACCACCAAACATACTTTAAGACGTGTATTGTACAATATTATAAATCATGTTTGGTGGTGTATGATTAAAATAAGTCGGTGTACAGATCACCTCAATCCTCTGTACTAAGTGTATAAAGTTGGCTTCATTAAATTAAATTAAACTTTTTTGGACAATATATTTCAACTAGAACTGGAACTCTGCCAAATTTGTTATATATATGCTGAGATGACATAAAAACAATTAGTTAATCCAGAAATCCTTTTTGAACATAAGATATGTTATTGAAGGACCTTATATATATGCACATGGTCTTCTTCTGTAGTAATGGATGAATCTAAAATGTATCAGGTCTACAATGTAACACCTTTTATGGAGGATCACCCTGGAGGCGGTGAAGTTATGCGCAAAGCAACAGGTACATTTGGGTCCATCATTTTTCGATTTACCCAAAAGTGAACCAAAATTAGTTTTTTAATAATGTCTGTGTTGGATTATTGCAGGCAAAGATGCAACAATTGATTATACAGATGTTGGGCATAGTGATAAAGCCGGTGAAATGATGAAAAAATATTACGTTGGTGATATAGACCAATCTACAATCCCGGTGAAACGTTCATTCTTTCAATCTGCTACTCACAAACTCTACAATTCAGAAAAGACTCGACAATACATCGTGAAGATGTTCCAAGTTTTGGTGTCGTTCATGATATTGGGCTTGGCGTTCACAGTCAAGGCCTACACGAAAGAGAAATCCACTTGAACTCATGTATCTTCCTGTAGTTTGTTGTTAAGGAGTATGTCTGGTCTCGGTTTGTGCACATTAGATCAGTCAACCAAATTATTTTGGGCTGCAACTCTTGCTTTTTACTAATAGTTTCTTGCAAAAGAATTGACCAAATTTGCCTGGTTTCTTTTGTGCTTTATCATTTAAGAGTTGAACATATGCTTCACTCTCTTCTCTCGTTTAATGTGATGAAATACAAAATGCTTAATCCAAGAACAAAAAATAAGCATCTATGCTATTATGTGAACGGTATATGCAGAGTCTGATCTGATCGTTCTTGTAGGCAGTAGCCAGTAGAGTCTTATGACGCTTGTGTGTTAAGAAGGTGTACATTTATAGTTTGGTACGCTTCTTTTCTATGTTTTAATCGAGTTTTCTGCATATACGTATATAGATTCCATGTTAAAAGTAAAATATGTACTAAAACTTATTGGAAAATGCTAAATACAACCATCAGGGATGTAGTTAACGTACATAAAAAAAATTGTATATTCCATATCAAAAGTCCACCCCTTGGATTTTATGGCAACTGTTATACTTTAATTACAGCCCTTAGGGCTTTATTTAGCAAGACCCACGTTTATTTAGTCTAAATCGAGTGATCATTTGGGTTTTATCATATATATTTGGTGAGGTAACCGGGAATGAGGGAATAGGGAAAGGAATGTTTCGCTATACAACTTGGGATAACGGGTTTATGTGGCGGATCTGCACGTTTAGAAAGGGGAGAAACCCGACAGAACGATGTCATCAGACATTAACAAGTATTTTCTTCCAGCAAAAACAAAGACCCCAGACAGGCCTACAGGGTGAGTAATCTCTTAAAGAAGTAGGATAAGGCCCCCATAGTATTCGGTTAATTTGCCAATTATATTTAGAGCTACAATTCTTAAATTTTAGGAAGAAATAACATTCGTTGCTGGCCACAAGATATGACAGACTGATAGTCCACATGAAAAGAGGCCAAGCTCAAGATAATTAGCCAACACCAGTAGCCATCAACTAACACGAGCTTCAGGATTTGGTATCCAATTATTCCTAGTCTTGGTACGTTGATTCTTTCACATGTTAATTATTCATCCAAAAAGAGTATATATTTTTGTGAAAAATATCTTGGCATGGATCAATCTGTTCTTCTATTACTCATCGAATCCACTTCTATTATTTGTGAAAAAAATGTGCAGTGAGGCCCGTCACCTAAATACTTTACACCGAATATGTGAAATAACACAACGTTCGGCCAATACGTGATTCCGGAGTTGAACCACCAAAAAGGCATAGATTCGACCTAACATTAATCCCTGTTTTAGCTAATTGTGCTAAAGACCATGACCCGTAAATGATACAATTAACCTTTTTTGGGACTCCAGCTGTTCCAAGAGAATGTTTCTATGTAAGGGTTAGAGATTTCATTTGAGACGAACCTTTACCTGTAATAATCAAATTGAGCTTTCCCTGTAATAAAAGTGATGAAAATCCTAAACATAACTCAGTTTGTTAGTGCCAAAACACATTATATTCAATTAAATTTATTAATTATAAAAAAAAAAATATAAAGGCGCTGGTTAACGTGCATAAAAAGTTTGTTTATATTCCCGATAGGGTTCTTTATGATAATCCACCTATTGTGAAGCATAAGATGCAACGACTTCAATTCGAGTGTGATTTTTGGATGATCATGATCAACTCTTTTGAATTATTGATCTTTTCATGCCATTGGCGGAAAAATAAAATCTCGGCATGTTGTGCTAGAAAAAAAAAATGCCAGACCAACACGTTAGAGGCCGTAAAGACAATACGTCATATGTTGGCACCACGCCTAGCTAGCGTTACAATGTCTGGCAAAATTATCTGAAGTTGATGTAGTCAATTATTTGAAGATGATGTAGTCATTATTTGAACTTTGGTACATGATCATCATAATGATCCAAAGAGACATGTTACGAGTTATAGTCTTTATTGCGGCTTGTTGTGAATACCAATGCATATCATCATATCATATCTTACCATTTAAGAATATATAACGAGTCAAACTGATAGTTGTATGTATGTGAACAAAACCCAAATATACGATTTAAGCTCAAAAAATGAAATAAAAAACACAACTGTGTCTGGGTAGTTCTACATAAGGATAAATGAAATAAAGACGAGGATAGGATAATTTTAGAAACTTTCTACTTTAGTATATAGTTACGAGTCAAAGATATTATTTTGACTTTAAAACATATAAACCATGTTTTCAATCAACAACCCGGTTCCGTGACAAGTTAATATCCAATACTTTTTTTTTCCTAAGTAATCAAGTCCAATACCATATCCTAAAATCCTCCCACACTATATATATAGACACTTTCTTAGGCCCATTTCTTTTAATTTCTTGAATCTTGATCATCATGTGTGTTGGGGAACACTTTTTTACCTTCCAACATAATCATCAAATGATGAAAAATCATACAAGTCGGTCGAGGATCTGTAATGAGTCGGTTATCCATCATGTAATGAAGAAAGATGAAGTACCAAAAGGGTATGTGAAAGTGATGGTGGGACATGTAGATGAAGAGCAACAAAGGTTTATGATACCATTGATGCACATGAACCATCCATTGTTCATGGAGCTTCTAAAGGAAGCTGAAAACGAATATGGGTTCAAGCATGATGGTCCAATTAACATTCCTTGTCGTGTTCAAGAATTCCGTAAAGTTCAAGGTATGATTGATCAAGACTATCATCATATATACCGTCATCACCATCATCGACACCGTATTAATATTTGCTAGCTAGCTAGATGCTTCAAAGAATCAAATTAAGGTTGATCATTGATGATCGATGGTTCTATTATACATCTTTGTAGTTCTTGACTTTATATTAGTGGCTCCAATTCTTTACCACTTTTGGTAGATAGTCTACAAATGCATGTGGTAATTTCTAAAAAAGGTAATGAAAATTAAACAATTGTAGATTGAATATGTACGATTCAATAATATATGCATTGATAATGTCTTTTGTTGTTTCTTGTTTATGCTAAAAATGACAGTGAGATACATATTACTCTATATATAAGTTGATACTAAAATTAGAATGGTGTGCCAAAACTTTAATTTGTATCAGGCCGGAAAGTTAGGATTGAGAGTAACATGATCAAGTGACCCCACAACAGATATACAAACAGTATATCATCCATGTAGACTGTAGAGCTTTGACTCTTTGAGGTTGTTAGAAAGAAATAAGAGTAAAAGATTGGAAAAACAAAAGTAAATTTTTGCGTCCCATAAAATCATAAATAATAATATATTAAAGGTTATGTGAATATAATGATTAAAAGGATTGATGAAGAATTATCATTCAAACGAAGCATGCTTTTCAAAAGTAAAAAGTTAAAATTATACGAGTAGTTAATTAACTGCACATGATTTTCCTGCAAATATTTAGGGAATAAAAACAGTTGTTTATTAAGTATAGTCTTTAGTTACTCGTATTAAAATGATTCTGGTTAATTTGCCACAAAGTATAAAGAAAAAAAAATGTACAACTGAATGCTAATCAGAAAATCCAAATATATAACGAATTTCTATCTCTCTCTCTCTACATATATAAAAACCTTATCAAATGTTGTCAGACATGATCCGAATCCAATACGCCCATTAACCAAGATGTTAGGGTGTTAGCCTAGTGGTCAGAGGATTTTCACAATGTGGTTTTCTTCTGGGGGGTCTCAGGTTCAAATCCTGCTACATGCAAATGTGGTGAAAGGGCCTTATCAATGGTATACCCATCTAACACATAGGGAACAAACTCTTTAGGGTGTTGCCAAGAATAGAACCGACATGGGTGCACCCTCGTATAGGGTGTTAGTTATTTGTCCATTGTTGCTTTTAAAAAAAATTTCTTTTGTAATTTTAGATAAAGGCAATATCCTATTTTCTTACTTGTGATGATAAATTACTATATAAAAGTTTCAAAAAAACAAAAATGATTGGGAGACCTAAATATTACACCTAAAAATAAGCCTAACAATTTACAAATGCCATCTGTAATTATTTTCTAAAAGCCCATTAATTATTATATTTAATTACTGATATACCCTTTAAAGTACCATTAAGCAATTTTGTCATCTTGCGCCTACATTATAAATCCTTTTACATATCTTTATTTGATGCAAGTATTTTTCTACCATTCAAAAGAAAAAATATATTCCAACCTTAATGTAAATTATAACTGAAACTGGTGATCTATGTCATATAAAAAGTTGAATAATAATTATTACAATATATTTTACTCCAATAGTTATGATCTTGGTTTTGCTTTCGGTCCAGTTTATATATTGTACTAGTGGTCAGGCCCGTCCAATGAACGAGTAGTTTTAAATATATTAATCAAAGCTAGAAAATTGGATTTTAAATATATTAAATAGATATACTGAAATCAACTTGAAAATTTGCTAGCTGAATAGTCACTCCATCGGTCAAAATACTCCAAAAATTATCCGCCCAATGAAGAAACATACGAAAATTAACTCCATATAAATATTGATTTCAGTTTACCCCTTTTTTTTCAACTTTAGTTAAATAAAAAATTTACAGTTTCTTATATTCTAAAAGTGTAAACTATATATATAAAAGTATAATTAAATATAAATTAGATTAAAGTGTAAATTGGTGATGGAAAATCAAAAAGTGTAAGTTAATTATTTTAAATTGGGTTAAAGTTAAATTGGTGATGAGAAACTAAAAAGTGTAAATTAATTGTTTTAGATTGGGGTTAAAGTGTAAATTGGTGATAGAAAACCAAAAAGTGTAAATTAATTTAGATTAATACTAAAAAAAATTAGAGGATTAATAAGGAGGGGGGATTAGACTCAAGGAGGTGGATTAGGGGTGCCAAGTGTACCCCCAACTCTCTCTTTTAGTTATATTATAGATATATCTCTTCTCTTATATAAATAAAAGAGAATTGTTTCTAGAAGATTTTTGTAGAAAATTTCCTATGTGGCAAACTCACAATCTTTCTTACAAATGTTTTTAAAAATTATGACATCATATTTAAAATTATAATTTTAGCAACATTTTAGTTTTTTAAAAAATTAATCCATCTTAACACTATCTTAATTATTTTATTAATTTTTCATATAACTTTATAATTTACATTTAAGTCTTGATGAAACTTTAATGAGTATAGAAATTTTTCTATTTATTTTCAAGTAAAAAGAATATTTTGAGTTTTAAAATATATAACTACATATTGTTTTTTTTACATGCTAGGTATTTTATATAAAAATAAATAAATAGCTTGACTTAAGAAGTTTAAGTTAAAAAAATTATCATCAGATATATTAATGTTTGTTGTTTAAGTACATCAAATATATTTGATACACAAAAGCTTAAAGGTGGCTATATGCATTTGTTTATCAAAACTAAAAAATGTTGTAGTAAATAATCACATAGATATTTCAGAATAGATTCAATCCATTTCGTCGCAACTTTAGCAGGATGATCATACACTTTTAAAAAACTATCATTAATATGTCCGGGTTGAACCCGAGTTAATTAGCTAGTATATATATATACTATTGTTCAGACTTGTCCATCGGACAGTGAGTCTCAAGATATATAAATCTTATAATAGTTGTAAAACAAAAAGTGTATTACCAATATCACAACTTAATGAATACGAAAGTTAAAGAAAATTAACTCCATATAAATATTGATTCCGGTTTACCCTTTTTTTTCAACTTTAGTTAAATAAAAAGAGAAACAAAAAGTGTATAACCAATATCACAACTTAATCAATACGAAAGCTAAAGAAAAAACATATGAAAATTAACTCCATATAAATATTGATTCAAGTTTACCTTTTTTTTTCAACTTTGATTTAAATAAAAAGAGAAACAAAAAGTGTAGAGTATATAATTTGAAAAATACATACCAATTCATCAACATAGACCTTCTCGAACGTTTTGATTTTCTTCGGGTTGTTACACTCCGAAACAGTCCATACATGCACAACACAGAGTCATATATAATGGTTAACATGTGTTGGCTTATAAGATTTTTTTTTAATAAAGGTCAGTCATATTTTATTAAATAAATATTAAAAAATAGATGATTAATAAGAAGGGAGTATTAGGATAAATGAGGGGGATTAGGGGTGCCAAGTGTACCCCCAACCTCCTCTTTTAGTTATATTATATATTTGTTTACTGCTAAGCGTTTATGTGGTATTTTTTTAATTCGTTTTATCAATATATCTTATCCTATGTGCATCTGTAGGGACAAGGGTGCAGTCGGCAAGTTTATTCGACTCTTTTCTTTGGGTTCTATCGGCTTTTTGGCTATCTTGTAGCTATTGTATTGGCAAGCATTGACAACTTTTATCGATTATATAAATCGGCCACATTTGGCCAATCCTTGTGAACGTTGAGAGCGTGCTATGTGACCCTTTTTTTTATTGTGCCAAAACCAATCCCACCGGAAACCTAATTTTTTTGGTGGGGGGGGGGGTTTCGATTTCGAGGAAAATACTATGGTTTTCTTGGTTTCTATTGCCGAAAAAAACTTGTCGATGCTCCTAACATACAATACCCTTTTCCGGTGAGATCTGAAACCTCTTTCGGGGTTTCTAGTGATCGCCGGCCAGAAACGTTCACTTTTTACGGCCAAATAGTTGTTTGGCAAGGGTGCAGTTGGCACATTTCATTGGCTCTTTGACTACTTTTCCAGTGACCCCTTTTTTGGGGATCTTGGTTAAATTGATTTTTCGGTGACTCCGTTTTAGGGTTTCCGATTTATATGGTTGTCCGGGGAGCCCTTTTAGGTTTTCCAGTTGACTGTTGTTGCTTATTCTTGATTTTATGTATATTTATCTTATTTACATTGACGTTAATTGCATGTTTATGATTAGCTTGGTAGCGTTGCCTCATTTATTATCTGATAGTGTTGTCGTCTTTTGTTCAATTAAAGCAGTAGGTAGCCGAAAAAGTAGTTTTATGCTAATGATGATATTGTTGAACAATTAGGTTGCCGGTGTTACGTTTAGATGGGCAATGATGATACAAAATGTTGGCGGGGTAAACCTTCGGGTTGGCAGCCATGGCATCTTCGATTTTCGTATTCCCGGCCCCCAAATTCCTAACCCCAAATTCGGGTTGGCATTGACATTTTGCCTAGTTTTGTTGCACTATATCATTTTTGGTTTGGGCAAGTTCTAGCTACAATTGGCAAAAAAAAAAAAAAAGAAAAGAAAAGTGGCATGCTTTCATTGGTCGAAAACTTGCCAAAACCATGCCAAAGAGCCAAGCATCGGCTCTGCATCCTTGCCCCTTATATGGTATGTGACACCTTATGTGCTACATTTACATACATTACTTTGAAAAACAATTTTAAAAATTCTATTATGATTTATTTTCTATTTATTACGATTTTGATGAAGTATTTTATAAATTTCAAAAAAAACTTGACTAAGCCGATATACATCTATAAAATATAAGTATTCATGTATTTTTTTTCTCCAGTAACAATAACACTTATGATTATTACTTTTTAATATCATTTCTGTCAAACGGATGAATATTATCTTGCGAGTATAATCTAGGTTGTTCTAAAAAAAACCTTATATATTCGAATTTCCTTGGTCCTATCACGGGGAAAAAAAATTCTCTTGATAACACGCATATTAAAACGAGATAACATTTCTAATTAAGACAACGTACTAAATTAGTACATTAAATTGACTCATCATAAATAGAAGGGTATTTTGAATATTTTAAAAATAAAAATTTTAAAAATAGAAAAATTGAACATGGGATGACGGGTTTTTGTTTTATCTAAGTAAACCATACCAGCAAGTCATGAATTAAAACGCACAAGATGACAAAATGACAATTAAGTGGTTTTGTATTCAATTTATGTTTTTTTAACGCCTCATTGTGTCAAGAAAATTGTAACTATTCTTCGTAAGATGGACAAAGACTGTTTAAGAAAACACCCAAGATCAAAAGTGCTTTCATCGATCTATATCTTTCTTATAAGAGTGATATATGTGGAAAAAACTATATTGATGTTATCTAATCACTATTAACCTGGCTTTGCAATGATTAAAGAGATTAAGATCCTCTATAGCTGTTATCAACTTTACTAATGATGTTTATATCTTGACCTTTGGATTAAAATGAAGAGTCAAGAATTAAAGATAGTTTATTAATTTTAACTTTTGATTTTAATTTAAGGATCATAATGCTTTCAACTCTATTAGTAAAGTCAAAAACAAACATTAGAGGATTCTAATCCTGATTAAGTATGTGTTTGAAATTTACTTAATTTATAACATACCCTGTTATCTTATTAATTTCTGTATGATTACCATCTTTTTATTATTGTTATTTGTTTCAACAAAAATAGTGAAGCTTAAACGTGGAGAACAAAACAAATTAGACTAGAACAATATATAGGTTATGCGCAAGTAAGCAACTAGGAACGTATACAATAGAAGTCAATGGGCGGGCGAAAAGGTTTTATGTGAAAGTAAACACCATTATTTCTAATTTTCTACATAAAATCGCTAAGTCATTTTTTCAGGCAAGTATATTTTATTAATAATTTTTTGTGTGTTTATGAGCGAGCAAATTATTAGGTTTATATGGATTTGAAGTAACTTGGGATGTTAATAATGACTTCAATAATGTAAAGGTCATGAGTTTAACCTTTTATGAAACAAAAAATAAGATATGATACTATATATTAATGCCATGATTCTAAACTAACCATGAAAACAACGAAGGGGTAACTAAATACGAGTAATACAAGTTTTAGAGGGCAAGGTCGATAGCCCTTTTATGAAGATTTGGATTTAAGAAGATTCAAGTTCGTATCTAAGGGTAAGGGTAACGTTTTCCCCTAATATTTTAGTGTGCCTTTAAATTGATTATTAGAAGGTTTTCTTCTTACAAGTTATTGGGTAAAAAGGTTTTTAACGTAGATATGATTACAACAACCTAATCTAAATTATCGATTCATAAACCCGTCAAAAGAAAAAAAAGTAAAACAAGTTTTATGTCCGAAGTTTCCTATTTTAGCAAGCTGTAATGTAATGGAAGTCAAAGAAACTCATATTTGACTTTATCCTTTCTAATAAAAATACCAAATTGTCCATTCGCTTCTACCACGGTCTGGGGTCGGTTTCGTAGCCGGATAGAACCCACCCCTTTTCTTCCTTTCCTTCGCGTATAATCAAACTCCATATCCACCCTCCCACCCGTTCAAATCTAAATGACCTTTTTGCCCTTATTCCACCTATATATATAGCCGCACTTATTTGCATAAATTTTCGACATACCAAAACTAAACCAAATAGATATATACATAAACAAATGGTGTGATGAGCAACATCCCAAAATTCTTAACAAAGTCTTTCCTAACACTTTTCTTATTTGCAATCTCTACATCAAATCCTTGGCCCTTTTCATTCCTACTCAAATCTTGATATATAATTTTGTTCAATATTGATATATTTATTCATTATGGGTGTTGGAGAACATTTCTTGATATTCCATCATCACCAACAACATCACGATAACTATCATCAAGATCGCGAAAATTCGATGAAAAAAGATGGTCATCATCATCATAACAAGAATCATATACCAAAAGGGTATGTGTCAATAATGGTAGGACATGAAGATGAAGAGCAAAAAAGGTTTAGAATACCATTGATGTACATTAACCATCCATTGTTCATGGAGTTATTAAAAGAAAGTGAAGAAGAGTATGGATTTAAACATGATGGTCCTATTAACATTCCTTGTCATGTTCAAGACTTCTTTGATGTTCAAGGCATGATTGATCAAGCTAATCATCATGATCATGATCATAATCATCATCATCATAGTCATCATCATCATCATATTTGTTGCTTTAAAGATTGTTCTTTGTGCATGTCTTGATATATCTATAAAATTATGGGATCAAATAATCATTTATGTAACTTTTAGCGATTTATGGATGTGATTCTTTATTTTGTTTTTAGCAATTTGGGTTTGTAAATGTTTTGTTAGTTTGTAGTTTGATTGAAAATTAAGAAATCAAGTCAAATGTAATATATACACATGTATACTTGTATCAAATATAGTAGTTTGTTGTTAAATTGATGTTTTTTATTATATAAAGTGATTTGTGTGAATATTTTAGTGGTAATTTTTCTTTTGCATTCCAAGTAAAAATTAATGTCCATCTTACTAATTTACTTTGTTCAAAAAGTACTTGGTTTACTTTTTACATGTTTAACTAAGATTTTCGGATTATTTCTATGTAAAATTTTTATGGGGTTTGCTAAATACAGCTTTTAGGACTGTGTTTAAGGTGAATAAATTATTTGTACATTTACTATGAAAATCAGAGGTGAGCTTTTAATAGGAAAGATACAAGTTATTTTATGCAAGGGCTGTATTTAGCATTTTATTAATGGAATCAGAATATGATAAACATCGTAATCAACAAAAGAAAAGGTATATCATTACCCTTAATAAAAATTTAAAAAGTTAAATTTTCCTTTTAGTAAAATTACCTATAAAACTTTAATAAGTTTCTATATATTTTTTTGGACAATATAATGTAACTTTTTTTTTTGACGTGTTAAGGAGTAGAAATTACTAGAATTCGGTAGATGGATTGTCTGTGGAGAAGGGGTTTAATTTCCGTGTGTGACTTGTGAAATCAAAAGTAGATGATGATAGTCTTTATTATTATTATACATACTAGCATGTTACCCGCACAATGCGGCGGTAGTCGTGGCGGCGATGATGTGGTGGTAGATGCGACTATTTGTGGTAGATGAGACGTCGATTGATGTAGATTATTAATGGGGATATTTTAAAAAATAAAGGATTGATTGTATAACGTAATCATTAGTGTTAAGGGGTAGTGTAAGTAAAAATATTTTAGTGCTAAGTAAAAATATTACATATCTTAAAGGTGGTAGATGAAAATATTACATGGAATGACATTTTAGACATTTCCTCTCATGTAACTTTCAACCTGAGTGGTATTTTCTTTAATAAGTAGTATAGATATATGACATATGAAATGATTAAATTGAAATAATAATTGAGGTGGAATCTGGAGAAGGTATTAAAATGTAAAACTTGGACATAAACCCCTCATTTTATTGGACGAAACCTTGTGGAAAAGGTAAAAAGAATGATGTCATTGTTAGTGTGTTTTGTTGTAATCAAACTATTTTAAACGAAAACTGAATAATAATAAACAATAAAAAAAATAGTAATAATAATAGATTTAGAAGAAAATTGAAAAAGTCTATGCCATGACATGTTATATTAAACTATGAAAATAAAAATTGACCTCTTAATATCATAGTTAGGATCGATCAAAAGTCGGCAAAGACACAGAGCATTGGCATCCATCATCCATGTGACATTGTCTTGTGTTCACAACACGTAAAATTTAATCGACAAAAGCTTGAGTGAAAACAAATTTTTACTAACAAAATTTATAAATTCATGTGTATTAATAAAATTAAAAGACAGTATAGATAAAGAGAAAAATGAAAAAATCCTATTAATATTTATTAATGTGTCATGTGTTTGTAAACTTTACAAACATGGTACCCGTGCAATACGGCGGCAGTGGTGGGAAAGGTAGTTTAGTGATGTCGGTGATGGTACTATTGGTGGTGGTGGCGGTGTCAAGTGGTGTAGGTTGATATAATTGTGATGGTAGAAATTTTTAGAAGATAAAATGTTAATTATTAAAATAAAGGTTTAGAGTGTAAATTATAATTCATTAAGGGTAAAACATAAAAAGTCAAGGGTAATTCTGGTAATTCAAAGCTAGAATTACCTAAAATAAAAAGAGTTTTTTTTATAAGAGAGTAAAGATAAAGATGAGTAAACATTTGTTTGTAAAATTCTAATATACTCCATTTAATTAGGAAAATCATATGATCATATGTTTGTATATCTTAGGGCTTTTTATCTGAAAAGTACCTCAACTTGTCACTTTTTACTTTGTTGAGGTACAAACAAAAATCAGTTCTATAGTGGGGAACAAAACCGGCTAAAACACCTTTGTTGGGTTTTGACCGGCTAAAAAGTAACATGGAGCCGGTAAACACCTACCTGGCAGCCATGTGTCAATAGGACCCTACTTACATATGACAACAATCAGTAAAACATAACTACATAAGCAAATCGTCAAAATAAACCATCCAACATAAAAACATTTACCATAAACTGATAACTGATTCATCAAGAAGATGAGCATCAGAAATGACTTGATCAAATTGAGTCTCATTTAGAATTGGTTTCAGCTCGACCGAAACAGCATCAACAACAGTAGGAGAAAACAAATAATTATCACCAATACGTGAAACTTGCTGCCTAATATTAGACCACGACCTTATATGCAATCCATTTACATCATCATCTCCCTAACAAATTTTTGCCGGAAAACTTACAATCCAGATTTCTTCTTCGTTATTTCGAATTAGAAAACGAGATTAACACCAAAACGCTCAGAATCAAACCGCGAACAAACCCTGACCAGAAATTAATCAGATTGAGACTGGCCAGGAAAATTAAACTTACGATAACTTTGTTGTTTCTTCAAGTTATGATTTAAAATTTGGATCAAAGTTCTCAGTTTCTCAATCTGCACAACCCTTAGCCAACAAAAAATCGATTATGACATTCGCCAGAAAACTCAACAGTTCACCGGCAAGTTTTCAGATTGAGCGAGTGCGGATTGGACAAGTTTACACAACGATTTTTCGCCGCTAAGTGAATTTGAAAGCAATGTATACATCGCCGGTAAGTCATCCTCACCCCTAGATTCTGCACATAAAATACAATATTATATATATATATATTACTCGTACTATTTTAAATAGTAATATAGTGTAACTAAATCAATGGAATTAGATGCGAAGAAGAAGAAGAAGAAAAAGATTACTTACAGATCGATATTCATTATCTTAAACACGACGGAGACCAGCGGCGGAGGATGGTCTGTCGGTCGTCGCCATTCTTATATCCAGATCGATATTTATATCGAGGTCTATATCTATATGGAGGATTGATTTGTATGTATGATGTGTATATTCCATCAACAATTTAGATCAATGGTTTAGTTGTTTAGAGAAGAATTTGTTATAATGAAATTGGTATGGATGAATATTGTTATAATGATACTGTTAAAAAAAAAGAGAGAAGAAAAGCTACAGATAATGATCGATGATGATATTTTATGTAGATAGGCTATTTTTTTACAGATGGAAAATCCATGTCATCAATATAAATTATAAAATAAATTAAAATGAAAATAAAAATAAAAAATGACTGGCTACTTGATGGTAGACCCAACAAAGGTGTTTTAACCGGGTTTTTTTTCCCACAATAGGACGGATTTTTGTTTGAACCCAACAAAGTAAAAAGTGACAAGTTGAGGTACTTTCCAGATAAAAAGCCCTATGTGACAACCATCATCTGAGCGTACTTCCCGAAACACTTTCCGGTCACTTTAGTTCGTTTGGTTTATGTACTTCATTAGCCTTTAAGACTTTATCATGGAATAAGTGAATTTATTTTTGATTCGGACTTTATGAGCCCCTAGACTTTAGAAAAATTGTACGTGGACTCGAGAACAGGAGGAATACTAGTTGTCTTGTGGAAGTGTCAAATTAAGTAAAATACTTAAAAATTAAATCAATAAAAGATTTAATAAGTAAAGATAGACATGTTTATATCCGTTAGAAAGCTATTAAAAAGTTACGTTTAAATATGACGACAAAATAGATTAAAGGGTCACGAGTCTTCTAGAATGGTCGAGTCAAACGATTTTTGTGAGGGTCAATGGTGGTCAAATTCGGTCAAGTAGGGGATGGAAGAACAAAAACCCTAAATACTCCTAACCCTAACTTCGTCCTCTCATTTCACTCTTCCTCCCTCTCTTTCCCTATCTCATAGTCGTCCCCCCCCCCCTTCCCCTCTTCTCCCTCTCTCTTTTGCAGCCATGACCCACGAACCACGCGAACCACACCACGAACCACCATCAACCATCATCAAATCTTCATCCCTTCCTTCTTTTAGATTTGAGTAAGTTATGTTGGATCTTTGTTTATTCGTCTTCAAATCTCGAATTTCTTTACACACATATATATATATTTCCGGCTATGTTTTTATATAAACATTTAGATCCGAAAATATCACATATATCTATATATAAATTGGTTTCTTCTTCTTCCTCCTTTCAAAGATCGTTATGTATATATATATGTATATATAAAGGTCAGAAAATTTTATTTATGTACATATATAATCGGTGGTGACTATATATATAGTTATAGACTCGAATTTTTGACTAAAACTAGTTATATTTCGGTTGTATATACCGAAATTCTTTGAATCCGGGTTCTTGATCCGAAATCTCCTTAGATCCGAAGTGTATTAGTGAAATGTACATTGTTGAGTCTAGAAGTCGATTTGAATTGCTTTTGGTGTTTAGATCTTGATTTTTCGGTTCGGTCAACCGTCGGTCAAACTATTGGTCAAACTTAGTCAACGACGGCTTAATGATAAGATTAGGGTTTGGCATTGTTTTGGGCATTTGGTCAAAAATTTAAAGTATTTGAACAAGTCAAATTGTATATCAATTAATTGATCTATAATTAAGATTAAATCTCATATCTTTATAATAATGAAAGTAATATGGATATATATATATATATAAATGTATTAAATGACTAAATTAAATAGAGATATATATATATATATATAAGAAATATATTGACATGGACATATGTGTATATATATAAGGATTAAAAACCTAATATGGACATATGATTAAATATATGTATATTAAAAAGATTTTGTAAAGTCTATATATAAATTATACATTTGTATAATAATAAATCAATGACTCATCGGACTTAACATATTTTATGATAACATTCCATAAGAATACTTGACGAGATATAAACATAAGACGTGACGTTATTATTGGACAAATTATAAGGACAACAAGACTATTATATATATTAAGACATTGACGAGACATAATGGCATTTCCTAAGACACTAGTATAGGACATACACGAGTACAATTAAATCCAAGTACTTCTTGGGTGACTTGTGGGCAATGTAGGACTTTTGGACAGATAGTGAGCTTATTTCAGTGTTTCTGACAGTTCGTGTTCCTGTTCGTTGATATAGGATATTTGTGCTTGTGCTGTTTTCAGGTGAATTTCGTAGCCCCTCTTTTTACAAGCTTTGGGGTGGAAAGTATGCTTATTTTCAAACAATTTTGTCGATTTCTGTTTTATGTTCAATATTGAGCCTGTGCGTATAGAGTTACTTGTGCGATTTGACATGCTTGATCTTGTTGTATGTGTGTGAATATGTGTTTGTTTGTTGTGCTTTGGACGTATTTATTGTATGAGTTGAGACTTGAGACTTTGGACTAAGGCAGGTACCGTAAGGCCGGACTGTGAGACATTGAGGCATTTGGACTTATTATGGCGTAACTCTGCTCGTTATATATCGAACTATTACTTGTTTAAACTTAAAAGAATCGACAAAAGACCTATTTCTTTTACTAGACTTTTGACATAAAACCTACGAACTCACCAACCTTTGTGTTGACACGTTTTAGTATACTTTTCAGGTACTCAGGCTAATCAGGGATAAAGACTGCTATACTAGGCTGGACTTCGGAGATTAGTACTCCTTAATAATTGTCAGACTTTAAGGCTACATGCCTTGATTTATTTCTTTATGGACTTGGTTGTAATAAGCTATTTTAGCACTGTTATGACTTTGAACTCATGTTTTTAGAAATATATTTATTATATTCTATTTCATTTAGCAATATCTATATAATTCCATGTCGTGCTGTACTTTTCATTACACCTCATGTTTCCGCCAACGGTGGGGTGTTACACCCTATAACTTAATCAAAAATTGGAAGTATTTGGATAAGAAAATTCTCATATGTTTGTATATTGTTATTGTTAGTTACATTCTTAATGACAAATTCACATATAAACATATTACATATATTGAGCAGATAGACCTACGATATTGTTGTATATGAACACTATAATTATAAATAAACTTGCGATTGAGACTTTGTATATGTTTGAATTTGTAAATTTGCCATTTTTATTCTTTCTTGGAAAAGAAAATTAGGCAAAAGTGACTATCCTACAGATTCAAATTCAAATCTACCCACATTATCATTGATACAATCTAATCTAATTCTCATTTTTAGAACTCAAAACCAAAAGATTAACGTATACCTATTGGTATATAACATCAATCACGTGTAATATGCTAAAATATGCTCTTTTACTTTTTTCAATTTCTAGTCCTTTTAATTCTAATTTAATTCACATTACAAATTCTACCCTTTCTAAATATGGCGTAATATCGTATGACATATTATCACCTTCATCGTGTAGAGACTATGCTGGTGTTCAAAATTGATTTTACATGGCTGTAATATCGAACTAAATGATTATGGGACATGAAGACGGCTAACACGATTATCATACATAAAAGAATTACAGCCAACCCCAAATCGTTGACCGCTTATGAAATAATGTATTTGCTTATTAACTGCATCAGCAATGGCAGTGTGTTATTGTTGTCTTGTGTGATGACTACGGGTAGACAAACCATGCAAAAACTTGGTGTATCCAAGAAAACTGAGTTTTCCATCGCTGCTTCTTATCCAATCATTCAATGTTGAGTGAGCCGCTTCACCCACGTTCATTTCCTGCATCAATTTCTCACATAGTAAGAAACCTAGAAAGTACATAGTAGTATAGAGTGTAAATTGCACGCAAAAGGAAGGTACTTCCAGTTAATTTCTGTTTTAGAAAATGTACTTCTGAGCTCAACATTTAAGAGGCTGCTTACAAGTATCCAGTTATTAATAAGTTAGTAATTAGTTGAAAGTACGATCATGTGCGTGCAATTACTTAAAATTCAACGGTTTATTTGATTTGGACCTGAGCTAATGCATCCACAGAAATTGCACGGTTTCCTTCAAGTTCAAAGTATTGAAAAGCTTTGTTTGCAATAGTTTCCCACTTTTCAAGAGCCTCAAGTTGATGTGGACTAATTGCAGCAGCAGAGAACTCTTCAAATGTCATTTGAGTGTAAGATAAGGGCTTCATCTATGATCATAGAACCTCAGATAGTGTCACTAAATGAAAAAAAGTTAGACGTGTCTAATGGAACATCAAGACTTAGTTTTACCTTGTCTAAAATATCAAAGACTCTTGATTCTTTCATGGCAGGAGTCGAATGTTTCAAAAGTGCCTGCACGGTGCATGTTGAACGTTTATTCAGTGCAAGACCCAAAACCATTTGAAGTTCGGTGTTTAGTCAAAAGTTGCAATATTCGTAGAGCACAAGAAGTATAAACCTAGATCGCTAAAAAGATAGAATAATTGAAGCACCAGCAACAAACCATTTTAAAATTGTCGAGGGAAATGCAACCATCTTCTGGTTCCAATAGATTAAACTGGGCACTCAGGTATATCAGTTCATCTTCAGTCAAAGCTTTTGAGAGAGCCTGCAGCATTCATAAAACCATCAAGAATCAAACGAAAAGTAAGGCTTGAACCTAGAGGTGCACAAAGCCCACTTTGCCAGACCCTGAGAGGGCCGGTCTTAAATGCAATGCTTAAAAAAGGTTCTAGCCAACGCTCAGTCCCTGAACTCAATAGTCAATGCAGGGTTTATTTAGGGCCGGGCATTCCTGACATGGCTGAGAACTTCTTATTTAAGAAAATATTTTTCCGTTATAAGTACATAACTGTCTTGTACTAAAACAATAATATCTTAAAGCTAAAAATAAAACTTAAGTATGCAAATTTTATAAACTTGGTCTATATTTTTCAATAGAATTTCATGAAAATATTATCAGATTTCAGGTATATGAAAGTCAAATTGTATTACATGGAAAAATAACAATTATTAGGTACTAGATCCAAAGGAGTTTTCAGAAAGACATTGGGCCCTCAATTGGCTTTGGACCACTACTATCAGCTTTTGGGTGAAATACCAGAAGCAACAAACAATTATAGGGCACAAGTTGGCTTAAAGGGTTCGGGTCATCGATTGTTTTAAACACACAACACTGCTGGTTACTTGAAATATGCATAAATACCTTGAGTGCAGCACGCCTCAAAGGTGTGGCTCGAACATATGACTTGACCAACTTGTAGACCAAAATGTCCAATGGCACGTCATGTTTTTCTTCTCTTAGCCATGGATGAGCTGAAATAAAATTTAACCTGTTAATACGTCATACTTACGTTTACGAAGATAATATCTTAAACTTCAAACAAAAACATAATATTACTCAAAGCTTGAGAAGCGGTCATTCGCTTTCTATGATCCTTATTAAGGAGTCTTTTGACAAAATCTTTGGCTTCTGCTGATACCGAAGGCCAAGGTGACCCGTTAAAATTTGGTACGGCCTTTACCACTGAACGAAATATACCCGATTCAGTTCTAGCAAAAAAGGGCCGGCTTCCACACAACAATATATATGTTATAACACCAATACTCCACATGTCAGCCTCCACGTTATACGATCGGTGCAGCACTTCAGGTGCAACATAGTATGCACTGCCAACAATATCATTCAGTCGTTGATCTGCAAATCATCAGTAACAGATTTTTTTACATTTCTAGCCAATTAATGTACCATTTAACTGATACGCAAGTTGGGTAATGGTTCAAAATAGGCACTTTTGATTGGGTTGGCCTTCAGCAGAATTTATCTTTCTACTATGGATACAAAAAACTTATTTTGCAATAAACCAAAGTTTTGAATTATGCTACTTTCAACCTGTTTCTTTTTCCTTTTCTTTTGCGTGGAAAAATAGGCAACGACTGATATGTCACAATTGCGTATTTGGGAGAATGGGTGGGTTGATTAATGAGCCAAGATGGGTGAAAATTCTTTAATTTGACCCATTTCTTTGTTAGGTAAACTCTTTGATTAGACCCATTTGAGTTAAAGCACCACCAAATTAACACGTTCATGGTAAAAGTTGATACCTCTATTTAAAAAGAAAAAAAGGATAACTTACCTGGTCTAACAAATTCAGACAAACCAAAGTCAATAACCTTCATTAGAGAATCTTCAGCTTTTGTACTAAAAAGAAAGTTCTGCACAAACATGTCGTGTTGAATTGAAGTTAGGGCGTGATCCAATCAAATTAATGTGATTCGACATTGCAAGAACAATATTTTATTTTGTATTTTGCAAGATGATACCTCTGGTTTTAAATCACGATGAACAACTCCTTGAAGATGTGTAAATGAAGCTACACTTAGTATTTGCATAACGATTGATTTGGCATCAAGTTCAGTATATCTTCCACCCCTGGAACAAGAAAACTGTAAACATTATGCTAAAAGATATGCAAATTAGTAGCATGCCCGTATAGAACACAACATAAGAATGGGTCAATTTGGGTCGTAGTATATCTCAAACGGGTCAAATTAAAAAATAGGCTAATGCAGCCCTGCCAACCCATGTCCATTTTATAATACGTACTACAAGAATACCCAGTCCCATAGATTTGAAGGGTATGGAAAGTTAAGATGTACACCATTATATCCTACCCAAAAATAGACCCTCGGCTAAATCACTTTTCAGTGAGATAATTTTGGTAACCATCGCTAAGATTGAGAAACAAGTGTTTGCGGGCTAACCTAACCCACTTGACCCACCCATATTGCCACCTCTATATGATATGAACTAGATTGATTTCACGATTCAACTACCTAGATAATATTCGATCAAGAAGCTCCCCCCCTTCACACAATCTGTCAAACAAAAGAATAGTTATGGATCAGAACCAACAAATGTTTATGACATCGCAAAACACGTCATTATATTAAGCCAAAACAGAAAGGAGACTTTGCATACTCCATGACTATGTACACATTTTGATCATCTTCACATGCATCATAGAATTGAACCATGTGTTGATGCCCAGATAAGCTTTTCAATAAATTTACCTCCCTACGTACATCTTCAATCGATATCGCTGTTGTCATCTGCTCAAACAAAACCATTCGGTTAGCTAAATGAGGTATTCATCAATAAGATTCTATTATTAAAAACTGCAATTCACTGAATTTATTTACAAGAATTCGCGGTCAATGATGGTATTCAGAGGCTGTTTCAAAAGTGCATATCTTTAAGTGTTCATTCAAAATAATATCAATCACTTATCTTAGAAATAGGTTTATTTTTTGCTACAATTTTTAATAAGTGGGTAAGTTCGAAACTAATGATCAAATTAAGATTATATACCTTAGCTTTAGAAATAATTTTAACAGCAACAGACTGATTTTTCATAGCTCCTTTTTTACACTTAGCAATACAAGTATGACCAAAATGCCCTTTTCCAACTTCTTTCCCCAACTCATATTTTGACTTAAAATTCTTTCCAAACCCAAAACTTTTATCCAAAAAACTCTCTTTTTCCTTCTTCTCATTTTCCGGCACTGTCGCCGGCTTTCCATTCCGTTTCTTCCTTATCACCGACATGATAGGTTTCGCCGGCGACGGCGGCGGAAACGGCCACTTGAACACCCTCCTCGGCGTCCCTGCCGGCGACGGCGTCGCCCCAACTCCTTCTGGGTACCCTATCTGCCATGGACTGCCAGTGTATGAACATACCGGAGTTTCTCCGCCGGTTGACGACGGTTTCCGGTGGTGGGTCTTGGTAGCTTTTACAGGCTTAACATCATCCTTCACGGCGGCGCGTTTACTACAACAATGACCCATCTCCGGCGAGAAATATAATTATTCCAGACGGTCAAAGATTTCTTAAGAAAACATGTATGTTATTCTAGTACATATAGTATGACAAAGAACATAGAAATTATCAAGTATATTATAATTATGTCTGTATGTATATGTATATAAATATATAGTTGTATTGTATGTAGATGATCTCAAGAAGAAGTGATTTTGTTACCATTTTAAGAGTGTGAATTTTCATGTTTTTATTGTTTGGTAGAGTTTAAAATGAGACTAAAATTAATAAATTACTGAACCAGTGAGTGAACATTAAACAGTGGCTCTACCCACAACAGATGAATTTAATGATCATAATTCTTTTAATATTTTGTTGTTGCATGAATCTTCAATTCTAACCTCATGGTTGGTGTCATAGTAATGGCCTTTTTAATAAAATATAAAATGATATACGAGTACAGTCTTTCTTTCAAATTATTGTGACAATTAGACCATCCAGTTAAAGATCGAGTACTATCGTTTCAACATAAATATTTGTTAGATATTTAACATTTAAGTGATATTTAATCATTATATAGATTGATAATTATTTTATGGTGTACCAAAACAGATAACAAATAGACACTCCGTATAAGTTATAAGTCATAACTATATAATCTCTTTCATTACATATACAAAATTTGATCAAGTTATATGATAAGGCTATAAGAAGTGGGGTAACATGCAAATGAGGGACTTGTGACATTTGACACCACGTCATCATGGGGAAAGTATAAGAAAAAGAGGAGATAGGGGCTACTTGTAAGGAGTGGGGGACTTGTGACAAGTGTATATAGGTAATCGGTTAGGGAGTGTTAAAGTAAGAGAGAGGGGGGGGGGGGGGTTGATAGAGAAGTCAAAGGATGAGGTGGGCGAATTATTTTTTTTTCTGCCCGGAGAGACTTTTGGGCGCAATCGGAGCGGAAGGGTGGTGTAGCGGGTGAATTTTGGATGAAAAGGAGGGGGAATCCGCCCCACTCCGTAGAGTCTAAGTTCCATCAACACTAAAAGTATTTTTGGATGGACCAGGTGAAAGGCAACCATCTTATGGTTTTGAGGTTATCCATTTTGTGTTGACACTTTAACAATTTAACTTATGTCGGGCGTGATGACATCAATACATTAACGTTGGATATCAATACTACAACGACCTCGCAACGACCTTAAACATTTGCTTTTAGAAAACATCTAAGCTTTGAATTTATAAATAAGGATATACTTATAATTATATTATACAGACAGTGTACCACTGTACCCTACCACATATAAGATAACTTATAGTAAGTTCAGAATTGTTTACAATAAAACTTAAAATAAATTTTAGTAATTAATAACAAAATTAAATTTAATCTAAAAATAAGTATAAAATTGAGGATATGTGACCGAGGTTGCCTAACAACCACAAGTGATCTTTCTTTTTAAAAGCTTTTACTTGACTAAAATTTAAATAACTTGGTAAAACTAAAAACTTTTTGTAACCAATTGTAAGTGGTGCGTATTGTCGTTTCAAAAGTTTTTTGAAAGTGGTGCGGAAAAGTAGTAAAACTATTTTAGGTATGTTACAAAATAAAAAATAGTTTTAAGCTATTTTAAATGATAATAGTTGTTTGATTACTAAAACTATAAAATGTTTCTTTAACCCCTATATATTAAGGGGTTAACAAGTATGCTGTTAGAAGCAGCATACTTCCAGCAAATTGTAAGAGGGATGATTTTGTATTTACACACGTGATTTTCAAGGAAAGAAGATTGTGAGAGAGGATGGAGAAGGATACATGCTTCTAGCAACATATTTGCTTTTTCCTATATTAACCGGATTGTCACCGTTCAGATGATATACCCAATAACCCAAAAGTCTAACTTTTAAATGAAACGTACCCAATATGATTGGTAAGTTCTTAACGGAAACAAATATTAGAATGTAACTGAACAATGACACCAAAACGCCACAAACATATGAATACCCCACAACTTCTGCCAGTAAGTCGCAACCCTTTATGATCTACAAGACTACAAGTGCTCAATTGATCTAAACTAAATCTATACTAACAACTTAAACATTTCTACATATACGAGGGCTTAAATACCCGTGCTACGTACGTCGTGGTTCAAATATATTGTTTGCATGTACTTTGTTTCCGGTTTTTTAAATAGGTAATGAAAGTTGTTTCGTAAAACCATATTATTCATCATCTTTTAAATAAAAAGAATTATACTATAATAATAAGTAGAAAACAAATAAAATGTTTCAGGCCGAATAACGTGGTTCGCCTAACAAAAGACCCCAACCGATATTTAGTCTTTTATTATTATAGAAAAACAGCTTTTGTTAACCATTCGAAAATCAAATCCATCAGCATATAAACATTTCAACAAACACAAATTGACATATGGCTATTTAAAGAGATAATTGTATACCTGTATATGCAGATAGAATAACAGTTTTCCTTAAACTAAATATATCGTTCTGGACCTTTACACTATAAGGTTAATAATGATTTAACACACCAAATTCACAAATAAGGTACCAACCATTTTTCTACACTCTACTTATTACATTCATATCTTCCAAACTTTGTTTATCAAATGACGAATAGCCGTCTTGAATGATTTTCAGACTCACGTTGTATCTTTGTTGTTTGTAATCCACTATCCGGGCCATTAGGCAGATGTTAGGTAACTTATTGTTAATATAGGTGGAAGAATCTGTATACAAAATATATTATTGTATATAATATAGCTCCAGTACAATTACACGTGCAGTGGAATATAGAAAAATAGTATAAAAAATCAGACGTAATTCCACCAAGTTTTCGTACATAATCTAAATAAACAACCCATAAACATATATTGGGACCGGATAATTATTCAAGTATTCCTTATCATAGGTTACTTACCAAGTCGTCATGCAGGTCTTCACCAGAGACTAAAAAAAAGGTAGATTGATAGGAACCGTTTCATCCCATGTACCGAATTGGTACCCACATAACCCCCAGCAGGGATAGTGTCAAGGTAATTCAACCACTTAAATTCAATTCTGCTTCTGGCAAGATTCGAACCCAGGTTGTTCCTAGAAAGTGGCAGCTGGTGGCCAACTCTTTTACGAAGAGCTGGTTTTATGCTAATTAACATTTGGAAACCCATCTTTCTGAATATGAACCACTGGAAAAATATGAATATATTAGAACAATGACATTACACATTAGAAGTAGTAAAAAAGGTCTTCCAAATACGCAACTTCAAATATATATATTGTGATTTAGGGCGAATATCTTCTCAAATATGTTAATAAAAAATGATTAATATATAATAATATCCATTCTTATACCTCTCTAATTGAAACCTTATTAACTAAAAAAGAAGAGTCATAACGATAATAATAATGCACCTTTCTAATTGATTATGTTCAGATTTAGATAAACATCATCATCAATCACTGCTATTCGTTTATCATTTGCTCCATCGGATTTTTTTTTCAAGCTTCAATCGATCTAAACCCAAAATAAACACAAACATAAGTACACAATTCCGAAATTATAATCGCAAAGATTCCTTATATGATAATAGTGATCATTCATGTTTTAATTCTTATACTTCTTAAATACATTGTAGCTGACAAAAGACAACAAATTTAATGACGAAAATTTATAAACACATAAATGTTTACCGTTTTCATTCCAAACCCCTCGTAATGTTATCTTCACATATATACATGTAAGAGATTTCGGGCAGATTAATATAGGGTTTTCCTCCCATTGAATATTTAAAATAGGCATTTCTACTTCGAGAGAGCTCTAGCGCGGACCCGGTTAAGACAACGTATGCTAGACCTCTCGCAGTCAAATCGAGACGCTAAGTTTCAAGCGAAATAAAGTTTGCAATAAAAAAAATATAGATAACTATAGGATAATGCTAAATGAAGTCTTTAGGGCTTTACTTAACGTGCATAAAAAGATTGTACATTTTCATATTAAATGCTTACCCCCTAAATTTTATGGTAAGTATACAACTAATTAATGCACCTTAACGAAAGCCCTTAAGGCTTCGTTTAACAAGACCCATAACAATAAAGCATCTATAACTAAACTATATATACTATCATTATTAATTACCCTCATCAATTTAATTATAAATCAATTTGACGTAGTAAAGCAAAAACATAATAACACAAACAATGCTAATTTCACTAAAACAAATTACTAAGTTTACTAATGTAAAATTATTTCATTAATTACCATCATAAATTTTGATTTTAGAATTAATTGCATTTCTTACAACTTTTATATAAGATATAAGATACTTCTATATTTCTTTATAAAACAAGTATTTTCTCTCCCTCCTTAATTTTAAGAACTTAAAATGACATATTTACCCTTGATCTTAATACATATTTATTTCTATTTTATAGATTGTGACTAAATTTTCTTTAAAAAAATTCAACATCTATCTCCGCCTCACACAAAAAATACATAACAAAAACCCTAACTCAAAATTCGTCCCCCTCCTCCCTCCTTTCATATCGCATACAACAATTCATCACATCTCCGACCGCAGTGAAATTACGTTTACGTTAATAACCACACCATCACTGTCGCCGTTATCTCCGTTGCATTGCGCGGACACCAATCTAGTATTTCTACAACCAAACCTTAGACTTGTTTTCACAAATATGACTTAACTTTTCTACACCATAATTTATTTAAAATATATATAACTTAACTTTGCAAGGAACAAGTTAAAAGTCATATTATAATCTTGAACAGGAATTTTTCTAGCGACCGTAGTCAACCAAGATGAAGTTAAACAAGGATACACATTTGACTATAAACTTTTCTTTGAAAAATTTAAATCCTTGCATTTCGTGGATTTACGGAGATCACATGCTCTTATAGTTAAAGTAGAAATGACAAGTTCTAAATTTGTCTCTCATCTTTGCGGGACCAATTTATTTGTCAAAAACAAATATCAGCTAAAAATAGAAGTTATGATCAAAACTGTTCAACAACATCGTATGTTAACACTATTTTATTACAACCTTCAAAAATACTAGTTGTACATTTAACAAGGAACTAATTAACTAAAATACATTAATTTACATTTTAGTGGATTATAAATAATGGCCTGATAACTCTCAATTAAACTTGTATAATTTTAATGGAGTCACCACAACACCACTCCGCCGTCGTTGTCGGTTCATCTCGTCAACATAAATGGAAAATGTCAAACTATGGTTTTATGGTTATATTATTGTTATAGCCGTTTGGAATCTGCCAACTTTTGACAACGTCTTTTTTTTGGAGCGCCTTGGATTTCGCCCCTGTAGAGTTTTTTTTTTTATCAATAAAGCCCTTTGGGGCAATGTACATGGCTTCTTTGGGCTTTATAGGGCTTCCTGTAGCAAAAAAGTTAAAAAAACACCTTACTCTTTAAAGCCTTAAAGGAAAATATTATGTCCAAAAGGTGTCACGAAGTGTAACACCACTTCTCTCTACCTTAACTCTAATTACTACAACAACAACAACCTCCAGCGAGCATGCACCTAAAAAAGGGAATCACTCAATAAATTCCCCAACGTCAACACAAACCTCGACTAGATGAAAACCATCGATCATATCCCACATCGACATTATTTTATAAATGTTACAAATTAATAAGCTATCCTTATTTTACACATGTGATAAATTTGAAACGTATCACATGTTATAACAACTCAAATAGGTATATTTGTAACTAAAATTTTATCAATCAGCATGTATATAAATACAGGTTAAATATATTTAGTCAAACCATTTTAATACAAACCATGCAACGCAAACACATTAGATTAGAAGTATTATAATTAGATTAGAAGTATTATAAAGTTATTTTGGTTGGGGTGATCATTTATCGCCCCATATCTTTGAATCATCTTGAGAGGTGATTCCACCTTCCACTATGATTCATCGTTTGTGAAGGTCTATCAACATACAAAATTATAGATCGATAATTAACTACTTAAAAAATCTATACCGTCGCACAATTCAATGTGTTGTGCTTTCTTTTCGCAGCTTATGATTTGTAAAATTTATAGAGATGTATTTAAAAGAAAAAACATTCTTGATGAATAAGTACAAGTGAAATGATCATCAAAGTACTTGTCAAATGTCAATACAAGACTTGTATCCTTTATCGGTTCATTGACTATCATCGTTAGAATCTCAATGTTTTTAATGTAACTAAGTAAGTATCATGAAGTATTACGTAGGCACAAGCATATATAAAATACAATATATATTACGAACATCATATTATATCTGATTCAAGAAATGTAGAGAAAAAGAAGAAGGAAAATGTTACTTTTTTTTTTAAGTAAACATATGTATTAATAGTACTTTAACTTTCTTATTCTTAGATTTACACTAGTTAATGAGTTGTAAGTGGTAACCACATTTGCAAGGCTATCAAAATGCAACTAATTTATTCAACATGTTAGACATGTTGACTGACTTATCAGTGAAACTTATTCATTCCAATTTTTTATTTGTAGTGCGTTAGAATTTACAATTCTCCCCAATACATTTTGATCTCCACCTAAATAATCATAACCGTCATGCCTAAGAAATTGTTAGCACACAAATCACCAACTAAAGTTTCTACAAAAGGTAATGATTCATACACCATTAACTTTTAGCTGTACAACATCAAAATGCCTTAAAGCGTTGTATAACCCAATAACTTAAAGCATGTTTGATGTTATACGGCTAAAAACGGATGGTATACGGATCACTCTAACAATTTAAAACATGTGGGAGAATGATTTTATTTAGAAAATTCTAACATTTAGCATCGGGCTGAATATAGTTTTCAGCCCAATTATTGCAAATCAAATGTAATATGAGCCCAGATACTAAAACTCATAAAAGCCCAAACTATAAGAAAGAAAAAAAAATCAGCAAGTGTGTACAACGCTCACAAAAAAGGCGCGTGACTTATGGGCAATCCAAATCTGTCATAGCTATAAATGGCGGGAGCTCATCCTCCGTCAAAATTTCCCCCAATCATCTCTCTCTGTCTATATCTTTTATATATCTATAATTATCATTATAATTATAATTATAATTACAATTATAATCTGTATCTATATATTTTCACTGTACAATCAAACCCTAATTCACACTCATCAGTACACTAATCGTGTTTGATTCAATCAAAGTCGTACTCAATTTGACTCGATTCAAAATTAGGGTTAGGGTTTCTAAAAAACCCCCAACAAATTAATAATTAAGTGTAATTTGGGAGTGTAATTTGCCGATGGAGGCGGCCGCGAGTGTCGCTGTGGCGGCACGTGGTGTTTCTATTACTATGCCGTCCTCTCAATCTCAGTCTTCTCGGAAAGAATGGCGTGTTGTTTCCGATCATCACTCTGCTAATGAGGTAATACACACACACACAGTATATATATATATATATATATATATATATATCATTTCTATATCTATATCAATTTATATACACACACACACATACCTGTATCTGTATTACTGAGTACTATTATATTTATTTATGTAATCATTAGGATATTGACCGGTCAAAGTTAGGGCATGGTGATGAAAGACTGATATATGAGGTATGTGTGTGTGTGTATAGATATACATACATATATATCTATATAAATATAATATTATGTGTGTGTAAAATGTGTTTGCTTGAGGTGTTTTTTAGTTTAATAAGTGAGAAAGGAGTGTAATTTGTGGATTTTCTTTGAATATGTAAGGTGAATCAGGGAGGAGAGCAAGAGAGTGTGGACTACTTCTCGATTAATGTTGACGGAGGTGGGAATGATGAATTGCATCTTGATGATATTGTGAAGCAAAGAGAACAGCTTCAGCATTTGGAAGTTGATTTGAAAGCTAGACTTATTGCTAGATCGGAAGTAATGGCGATGCAGGAACGGTTTGATTCTCAGATGAAAGAGCACATTACTTCAAGTGTTAAACTTCAGGTTTGTATAAATGTTATCGAAATGAGAATTGTGTTTTTTTTTCATGTTTAAGGGTTTTGTGGCTTACTTGAATGTTGGCATGTAAAGGAGCAATTACATGAAAGGGAGAAGGCGATAATGGACTTGCAGAGGACTTTGGAAGATAAAGATAAGGAGCTACACGCAATTAGACTAGACCATGAAGCGGTGTGCATTTGAATCATTCATCGGGTGTTTTTTAATATGTCATGGATGTCTTTTTAATATTTATCATTTATTGGTGTAGGCATGGGCTAAAGAGGATCTTTTACGGGAGCAAAACAAAGAACTAGCATCCTTTCGGTATATATTCTAAACCCATTACGTGTCTTTCTTTCTCATTTGTGTATATGATTGGTGTTTCTATTACTATGCCATCTTGCTCATTTTCGAGCTTAAAACTCATTAAGTGTTGTTTGTGGAATGACCCAAAAATAGTAGGATAAGCATGAAAACGGGGAGGCTTGACTGTGTTTTTTTGAGTGTGCGTACTGCTTACTTTGCCTTTTTCAAGACTTATATACATCAAATCATGCTGGATGTGCTTTGGGAACTACTATGTACTAACATTGGGGCTATATTTTATGTTAATGATTGTTTCTAAGTTGTGGTGTATGTTGTTGCAGGAGAGAACGAGATAATTCTGAAGCAGAAAGGGCTCAACATATTCAAAAGATACATGATTTACAAGAGCATGTTCAAGAGAAGGAACGGCAGTTTATAGAACTGCAGGAACAGGTATTTTCTATTTATGCAATATTAAATGACTCAAGAAACAGTCCAATGGCTGCTAATGTGAACACTTTTTGGTTGTAATTGCTAGCTCATGGTTAAATTCTACCCTGTAACTTGTGAAAATAATGTTGTAACCTGTGTTATCTCTTTCAGCATAGAGTTGCTCAAGAAACTATCCTATACAAAGATGAACAAATAAGGGAGGCACAAGCTTGGATTGCTCGAGTTCAAGAGATGGATGTCTTGCAATCAACTACACATCACTCTTTGCAAGCTGAACTAAGAGAGCGCACAGAACAGTACAACCAGCTTTGGATTGCTTGCCAAAGACAGGTTATTTAGTTACTGAAGCAATGCAATCTGCACATTTAATTGTAGTTGGTTGTTGTTTCACATATTTGTTATCTCCGAGTCATGATTGTTTCATAAGAGATCACTATCGAAGAAATGAATTTCATTGTCACTTTCATTCTGAGTTGATTGCGTGTAGAGGTGGCAATTTTGACTCATTTAGTCATAAGACCATTCTTAAGGCCTAGGAGAAGCAGAAAGTGAAATGACTAGATATGTAGCTGAACTATTAAGGTAGCTTTGTGTAATGGTTAGGTGAAGTAAGCTAGGTGAAATGGTTCACCTAGGTGGAGAGAAAATTGGTGGGCCCCGTTTCCTTTGCTTTATTATTTGTTTTATTTTGTTTTGATTGGTTGTATTGTAAGATATAGTGGGATAATAAATTTGAAGGTGAAAGGTTAAGGTATAAAAGAGAAGGTGATGGTGATGAGAAGGTGATGTTGACGTGGCAGGAAAAAGTGTAGGTGAAAAAGGTGAATGGTTAAGAATGGTCTAAGGGTCGATTTGGATATTTATATTTATTGGGTCAAACCGGGTTAAACAATCATCGTAAAGTTAAACAAGTCAAATGGGTTGAGCTAAATGGATGCTCTCAGTGTAATACAACTCATAAATCATCATAATTTATATACAAAGTTAGATTTATATTAAAATAATATATAGTTCTTCACTTCTTCTGATCACATACGGCCGTTAGTTACAGTTGAACTTAAAAAGTTTTAGACAAATGAGTGTTTTGCGTCAATCATGCTGAACCTTACTTTAATTTATTTAACCTGTTAACAAGCTGCTCAACCAGTGCCATTTCCCCACCTTTAGTTATTAAGTAACAAGTTCGTTGTCAACAGTTAGTAACCGTGTCTATGTGACATTGATTTGCGCAGTTCTCGGAGATGGAGAGGCTTCATCTGCATGCACTACAACAGCTTGAGACTGAGTTGTCTGAGGCAAGGGATAAGAATGGAACTAATGACAGGTCACATACTACTCAAACAAAAATAAAGGATGTATCTCATTTTGTTCATAGTAATGGAAGCCAATTAGAGGTGAGTGGAGGAAACAGCCCTGCTGGTGATTTAAGGGGTCTTCAAAATGGGGATGCTGAAGCGGCTGCTTCACAGGTAGATGCTGGTTATCTTTAAGATAGTATTTTCTGTAAGGGTTGGTGGGTTATAAACTTATAAATTATTATTTGTGGTTTCAGAGTAGGGTAAGCTATAAAGTATAATCTGATCCATGAATATGAAATGATTTTATAGTTATCTACTCACTACATATTTGTGGTTTATTCACAAAAACAAATATTTTTTACTTATTTCAGACTGACAATGTTCCTGCTATTCAAATGAATCCCCAATCATTGCATGGAATGCCTCCCTACTTTCCACCTGGACAACTTACTCCTCTGCATCCATTTATTCTGCATCACCAAGGGCTACCCCAAAATGTGAATTCACATCTTGTCCAGTCTCATGGTGGTCAATTCCATTCTTTGCCTGCAAATACATCTGCCCCACATTGGCAAAATCAACAGGTATGCACTTTCTAGTCATTTTAGAGGTGACAAAAGGACCACTCCAAGTTTGATTGATCTAGTCTATCTTGGGTTTTATTGTAAATAATTAAATACTCATAATACATGAGATATATATGTATATATTATGACAGTAGTTATATTATCATAATAATACTTAGTTTTTTTAATTAAACTAATTTTTGGTGCATCTAAAGCACATTTTGGGCGACTTTCTACTTATTTAACCTGCTATATTTTTACTCACTTAAAAAAAAAACAAAAAAAAAATTACCCAGTTGTCTGGCAAATCTGCTATATACTTATTCCTTTTTTTTCTGAAGGCTTTCTCAGACGGTTCACAGATGCCAAACCATGAGCAGTATGCTTCAGAAAATGATCAAAATACATCAAGACCAGAAACTAAATACAACTATGAAGCCTCTGTAAATGGTCAAGCTTTGCATTCTGATTTTTTGGATATTAGTCAAGGGATGGTGTCGCATTCTGTCATTCCTTCTTCAACAAATGAGGGAGAACAGGTATTCATTTTAGTTTTGGATAAGCTTTCAAGACTTTTTATGGTATCATTTTTTGTCTATATTTTGTGAATTCATATTCATCTGTTTCAGATTCTTGAGTCAATTGATAATACACAACAGAGTTTGCACCAAATCTCGTCTCAATTTCATGACTCTTTAAGGTTGAATCATTCTGACAATGACATTGTACATCTGGTTAGTCTTATGTTGCTGATAATGTTTGTGTTAAGTTGCTGTTTTGTCCCCCAAGATTGCCGGTTTGAAGTTATGCTGATTTTTGGTTTTACTTGTACAGGAACAGAATGCAAGTTTTCTGTCCAATCATGGATCCGAAGCTCAAGTGTTAACTACAGACCAACTCGGGTCTGCCGTCATTACATCTGAAGTTATGCGTTCAGTAAAGGCCAGTGAACAGAATAAGGTGGATAATGCCGCACGAGAAAGTACAGCAAAGAAGGCTTTATTTGATGAAGAAACTTTATTGGCTTGTGTTGTTCGCACTATACCACCTGGTCCCGGAGGAAGAATACAAATCAGCTCAACGGTTTGTAACAGTTATCAATAATGTTCATATGTACTTATGCTGACAATGGAGGTCACAAAATGGGTGGGTCCATTGGATTGGGTAACAAGTCAAATGGGTTAGTTAAAGTGGGTAATCTTTTTGGTCAGGTCAAATTTGCCTTGAAGCACTTTTTGTTCGCACATTTTAATAGATCAATTAATGACTCTGAAGATTATTGCAAAAATTATTCTTGTCTAATATTTTGAGAATAAAATTATATAGGAGCTTTTTTTATTCATTTGGCCATTTAGAGATAAACATACTGAATCTACCCATAAATAAATACAGGGGTAGAATTTGCCAGCTTTATTTGCCTTGCTTTCATGCACTCCCGTGGGCACAGCAGGCCTGTGACATCATTTTTTGTGTGTTATTGTATTGTATTTAAGATTGATCATGTCTCACTGTTTAACATTTCTTGACAGCTTCTGAGTAGGCTCACAAAAATGCTGGCACCTCTGCATTGGTCTGATTATGAGAATAAGCACGGAAAGCTTGAAACTTTTTTGGGCGGTCATCCTGAAGTAAGTTCGTGTATCTTGATGTTTCATGTGTGACTGCTGTCAAGATTAACCTAAGCTATATCTTGTTTTTTTACAGTTGTTTGTGATCAAGGGGGATTATATTCAGGTGCGAGAGGGTGCACAAGAAATTATAGCCGCAATGGTAGCCCATGCTAAAGTCCGCGCCGCTGCTGTTGCTGCCTCTGCGACCACTTCTCATCCATCACTATTGTCTTCTGTTGCTGTGACTCCCATGGCTCAGACCCGGTTGAAAAAAGTCCCATCGGCTAATTCAAATTATGCAAGTGCGGGCATGAACAGGTTCAATGAGTTACAGCACACCAATGGTGTTCCGATGAACGCTGTAGGTGTCAGAGTCCTGAGCAAAGAAAATGATCAGATTAAGCTGGCAAATAGTAATGGATCGAATCTTCTGGGCGCTCAAGGCAGGGTTATCAACCAGGGGAGGCCTAGTTCAAATTATCATGGAAAACAGCAGGGCAGGTAATATATATGACATGTAGCATAATCTTCAATGTGCAAAACATCCTAATTGCTTGAAGCTGTATAATTTTTTCACCATATTCGACATACTGATAGCCTACAAATGTTTCTTTTTTTGGACAAAGTATTTGGGTCCGGGCTTGACCTGTTTCAGCCAATACAAAAACAATCCATTATGACATGTTACCTGACCCACCTAAATTACCAGCTTTATGTATTTCCTTACTTCAAAAGCTGCTTCTTGAGCCTGCTTGTACTTTTGATTGTGATGTACATGATTACATGTGATAGAAACTTATATTACATGTGCTTTCCTGTGACAGGTCCACTGGAGGTTTGATGGGTTCCAGAAAATAGTGAGTACCGTTGAACTTATGATTTAAAATTAAAGTATCCTTGCGTAGTTACAATTAACAGATTATGTAATTCTTTGCAACAGGGAGAGGTTGTGGATGCTATTAAAGGATGTGGAGGCAATAGGAATTTTGCTCTTTGGATCTACAAGCATGAAATTGGTAACTGAAATAGGAGTCGAGGCGGTGTTCAATTGTAATCAAGATGTTTTTATGCTGTTTATGCGATTCCTAATGGAATTGAAACTGAAATTGGAATCGGAATTGGGCTTATAATTTAAAACTTTCTTTTGTTGTGAAAGTGTTACCTGTGTGTTTTTGTAATACGAGCAGCAGCAATGGTACTGAGATCCACAGTTTAAGTTGTGCTTGACAGTCTCATCTTTTTGGTCTAATGCGAGAGTAGGCATGTTGTACTCCTTTTGCTTTTTCTTGCCTGGAAAATCAGTCATTGGTAAGTTTTATGCCGGATAGTATAAGTGACAAATTTGTTTAGGAAACAAGAATGTAGAGAAGTAGTGAATAAAAACAGGATTAACAAGTAACATATACAAAACTATCTTTTGGCATGAAAGCCTGCGAGTTTTTCATCAGTGTTGTAAACAGAAGTAACAATTGCGACATATCAGAAAAACCGTGCTTTGCATTGTAATGAAAATGGATAATCTTCTTTATCTTTATACCAAAAAAAAAAGTAGAATTGTTTTCTACATATATTTTTGGTAACTTTATGATAGGGCAAGTCTGCATTTTTTTTCTTAAAAGACTTTTATTTTAGTTATGATGTCATGTGATTTTTAATAAATTTTTTTAAAACTAAATAACCTCTTAAATGCTTAATAAAAATTCTAATCATTTATAATGAAATGACTTTTTTTATAATGCAATAGTTAATCTTATTATTCTTAAATTACGGAGTATTACATTATTGTATCACATTTTTTAATATATTTTTTTGTTTAAAATTTTTAATTAAGATGTTCTGTTGATTAGCTAGTTGTATTAGCATGTAACTTCTGTACATAAACACAAATGTAATTTTAATTTTTTTATTCTATAGTACAAATATATGTTTAAGTGAAACTTTTTTTTAACAAAATCTAAATTGAATTTATTGAGTTGATTGTAAAGTTTGTGATATATGTATACATCTATAATATAACTAAAAGAGGGGATTAGGGGTATACTTGGCACCCCTAATCCCCTCCTAGAGCCTAACTCATCTTTTAGTTATATTATATATATATACTAGGTATTTTACCTCACGCGATGCACGGCTAGCTAAAAAGATTATTTTATACATTAGTAAATAGCTATTCTATAGGTTTATTATGTAAAAATTGATTATGCTATAGCTCATGGTTAATTCATGTATCACTCTGGTCACCCTTTGTTTTTTCGGACATGTCGATAGCACAATCACTTAACCTACTATAGTGATTACACATCCCTTCTAAGAATATTTAACCTAAGATATTTTGATATCATCAACAACACCATTTGTGTAGCCATAAATCGCGTAAAAATGTAATCACCTTATAGATTAACACTACAATAAATCAAACGTAAATCACGTAATAATTTAGCATGTTATATATTCATCAAACGTAATAATATATACAAAGTAAAAAACCAAACATGACAAAAATTTAGTCATATAAAATACACATAAATTTAGTCATATGAAATACACATAAATACAATACGAATAAGTAAAAAAAACTCAATAGATAAATAAGAGAAAATCATTATAGTTTTTGCTTTTTATTATATAATAGACTTTGTTTTATGATTAGAATAACAACCAACTTAAGTTAAAGTTTCGGCAAAAAAAAAAAAAGAGAAACAACAAAATTGATTGGTCATATATAATCTAATAATATTGAAAGAAGGCTTTAGAAGGCTAGGATTCTTATTGTTTTAATATATATATATATATATATAGATATATATAAGATTTTTTGTAATATACAAATAGATATAGATAGATGCTAAAATAAAATGTTATAATTTCATCTAAACCAAAAAAATCGGATGGCTTAAAGATATTTTAAAGATACATGTTATAATGCTTCAAGTTAATCCGTAGTAAAAAAATTATGTATCTATATTAATTTAGTTGTTGTCCATTATATGTTACTTCTTCTTCAACAACTAAAAATAAGACCATATTAGTTCATCTTGAAGATCTTAAGCCAACACATGTTAACCATCATCTACGACTCTGTGTTGTGCATGTATGGACTGTTTCGGAGTGGAACAACCCAAAGAAAAACAAAAAGTCCGAGATGGTCTTTGTTGATGAATTGATATGTACTTTTCAAATTATATATCTTTCTTTAGTTTTCGTAATTATAGTCTATAATTATTGTTTGTGTTTGTCTTAAATTTTGATATAACAAATTACAAATCTTTTATTTAACTAAAGTTGAAAAAAAGAGGGTTAACTAGATTTAATATCTATTTGAAATTAATTTTCATATGTTTCCTTATTTAGTTTTCGTAATTATAGTCTAAAATTATTGTTTGTGTTTGTCACTACAAATTTTTTATATAACTAAAGTTGGAAAAAAAAAAGTTAACTAGATTCAATATTTATATGAAGTTAATTTTCATATGCTTCCTTCTTTAGTTTTCGTATTGATTAAGTTGTCGTATTGGTTCTAGGGATCGGATTTTGTCGTCTTCACGATGATTATAATGTTTAATATAAACATTGAATCTTGGTAGTGTAATCTGCCCATGGGCAAATACTGAACCAAGAAAATTAATTTTTTCGAAAAATTAGTTTATTACGCATAACTTCTTCAAGTTTTTGCCTTATTTTAATTGTTTTATGTTTAATTTTTAGGTATTTTAATTTTATTCAGTATCTATTTAATATACTTAAGTTTCAATTTTTTTAACTTTGAAAAATATCTTTTGAGACTAACCGTCCATTGGACGGCTTGATCACTAGTAAAGGTATATGATTTTATTTGCATCGTTTTAAATAAGAAGTTTTTTTTTAATGCTTTTAATTTTCTTTAATTTTATTTCCAGTCCTTTACATATATATAGCCTTTTCATTCTGGTTTTCAAACACACATTCAAGCAACAATTCACACAACATATATATTAGTTTCTAATGTGTTTTCTGTTTTATTTTTTATAGTTTTTGATGTATCTTTAAATTTATTAGTTTTAATGTAATTTTTTTTAATACCATATTTCATTCTTAGGCATGCGTGGTTCGAGCTCTGCATACTGTCAAATTGGATATTATTGTGATGTCTCAAATACTAACAATTAACTACATACTAACTCGTTGTTGGGAAAAAAAATATATGTTTTAATTATTTATTCCTGTTAAGAAAAATTGCATGGGTCCTTAACTGCATATTTGTCTATGATACAAGTTTTCAATACATTAATGCAATACTTATGTTTATGGATTGAAGTAATATGCAGTTTAATTTTTTCAAGTCACAATCTGTAAGTGCAAATGCCCCTTGTAATTATTATTAGTACATTCTATACTATATTACAACGCAAATTTCCTCTAAATTTTCAACATTAAACTTAAATTTTTAATATTAGATTTTTAACATTGAACTTAAATTTTCAATATTGATAAACCGTTCTCGTTATTTAGAAGACCAATTTATAAAATAACTAGATTATTTTCCAGTGTAATACGCGAGATAAATACAATTATATTTATATAATAACATAATTAGTAGCTATAAACAAAACATGTTATAATCAATGATATTATTATCCATAAAACATTTTGTATTGAAGATGGTTATTAGAATCTGTGTGTTGTATCTTTATATAATGATGGTATGAAGTTAATATAAATACCACTTGCTGAAAGTTGATGTTATGATTATTTGAAAATGGATTTAATTGTATATAATTTGAAAAATATGTTTCTTATGTCCTTATTTGTGTCTATTTAGATGTTTCAGTTGTCTAGTATTTATAATAAAAAAGACAAATAATATTTTAATATATTAAAATACAGTTGCTTTAATAACTTATCGACCAATCATAGCTCTCAGTTTTTGAATTTTTATTTTTTATTTATTACTTTTTTTTAGAACGGCAATATCTAATTTTGACTTTTGTTTTCAATTTTGACTTTAATTTACACTTTTTTGTTTTTCATGACAAATTTACACTTTTTAACCATCAGTTTTAAAACAAGAAAATAAAAAATAATAGTTGATATATTTCCAATAGAACAATATCTAATATATACTCAATATAATAATAGCCAATATATATCTTAATATATATGTTCTAAATTGATTTAGACTTTTTGGTTTCCGTCACCAATTTACATTTTAACCCAACTTACAAACAATTAATTTACACCTTTTGATTTTTCCATCACCAATTTATACTTTAACCTAATTTAAAAACAATTAGGATAAACTATAAATCCATCATAGCTATCAATTTGGTTTATATATTAAGATATATACTCAATATTTGTATTCGTATAAAAAAAATTAAAAAGAAAATAGATTTAACTTCTTGCTATATAATATTAATATATTGAATATTGGTAATATAGAAATAAAACAAAATGGTCGACAAAGATACATGCAGAAACATACAAACACTCCAAAAAGATTCTACAAAAACACTTCAACCAAATAATAATTATAACTTATATCCTTTCGTATATGTAGTAACGATTGTCTACATAAACAAAAGAAGGTACAAACTCTCAATATCTTATCTAATTGTAACCAAAATAATTGTAATATTATTTACGAAAATCATTGCTATTATTAGTAATTGTAATCAAACTATATCATTTCGAATACACAAAGTATATATATTTTATATGGGGTAGAGATCCAGAGAAAATGTGGAAGAGATAGAAGATTTATGTTTGATTCTTTTTAGTTTTGATTTTTTAAAAATTTATGTATTTTCTTAACATACCCATTAAAAAAAATACAACTTATTAACTTACACATGTGTAGACATGTGTAAAGTATAAAAATCTACACATGTGTGTAGGGATTTTTTTATTTTTTAATTTTTTTATGAGTTTTCACTAAAAAATAAAAAGGATTGAAATATGAAAAATAAAGAGTAAGAAAAAAAAATAAAAATTAACATTTATTCTCTTCTCTCCTTAAGCAGCCTTCTCATTTGATCTCTCTTATTTATACATTTGTTCCAAGAATGTATTAAACTTTAACTAATAAAATATTCATAAACGATCTAATTGTCTGAAATTTTTAGTTCATGTTGTTAAAAATTTTCAACTATAATTATAAGGATTATTATATGGGTTGATTTGCCTTTCAATATCTCTAATCTCATATACAAGAGATACCTTAATGCATAAATGGAGAAACATGGACTTTTAAATAAAGTTCAACTTTTAATTAGATTCCTCATATCAAATGATGATGTCATATACCTTATTTAATTTTTTTAAAATTAATTTTATTTTAAATAAATTTAAATTGTTATTATTTTCTTATTTAAGTTTGTAGACATTAATAATTATTTTTTTTAATTATATAATTATGGAAACTAATATTTTTATCTTTTACATCATTTTTTATCTTTAAAATTAATTTTTAGTTTTTTTACAATAAATATATATTTTTTAACGTAATACGTTTTTATTAAGTTATATATATATATATATATTTCGAAATTTTATCATATAGCGAATAAAATTTGGTTATAAAGATTTTTGTATAGGTTTTTTTTTTTTATCATATAACGTTTTTATTAAATTAATGATTTAAAAACCCGACCGGATGTCAAATCGGTCTTCTTAATAAAAAATTAAAAAACAAATATGAAGTCTATAGTAAGCTATCACAATATATATCAGAAAAATGATTTTATGAAAAATGCAATGATATTATGCATAATTTTAAGTTAGAATAACACAACATGCGATATATAGATTGATAATTAAATTGCTTAGTAATTTTAGAGTATAACTAAATAATTTGAGCAAAAATGCTAGAACATAAGTACAATAACAATGCAGACATATACGGATGAATGAAAGACATCCAATTAAACGAAAACCTTACTTAGTGAAACCTTTAATAAATGATGTATCTACTTTTTAACTGTCTAGCCATTATTAAACGAAATCTAAACGACCACTAATGTTATTTCATGTTTATTAGTGGTATAATTTTTACCTGGTTAAATATTTGTCAACTTATGATATTATAAAATTTTAACATGTCATTAATTATATATGTTTCCTGCGTATTACGTGGGTAATGACCTAGTATTAATTATAAATAAATAAATAAATAATCCATTATCCCATTTGTAGTTGTTGAAAATTTATTTTAGCTGAAAACAAAGTACATTGTATGACTTACTATACGGGTGGATTTGCCTTTCAATAAATTAAAAATCGAAAGAAATTTCATTATCCCATATTTAGAAATAAAATATTAATTTTAGCTAAATTTAGTTAAACTCATCAATGATGGTATTTTTTCGTGAGAGATAATTCAAATGTTATAATTATTATAAGATTGAGAGAGAATAGTAGGGAGAGAATGAGATTCTATTAATGAGGGATACTTAGGGTTACAATATAGCTTTGTATATATAGGCTTCAAGAGAACATTCTAGAATACAATTACATAAATATGGAAGTGAATATCCATATATAATAAATATTATAATACTCCCCTTTGGATATTCACATTATATATTATACGCAAAGATGATGTTTGTTGCCTCGTTAAAAACCTTACCAAGAAAAACCTAGTGGGATAAAAACTCGGTGAAGGGAAAAAGAGTGCAGCGCGTATAATACTCCCCCTCAGTTCAACATATATTCTTCAATCGTCGCATTCCGATCTTGTATGTAAGTTGCTCAAAAACTTTTGGTGCTAAAGATTTTGTGAACAAGTCCGCCAAGTTCTCACTTGATCTAATTTGACAAATATCAATGACGCCATCCTTTTGAAGATCATGTGTTGAGAAAAACTTCGCTGAAATGTGCTTTGTTCTATGTCCTTTAATATATCCTTCTTTGATTTGAGCAATACATGCAGCATTATCTTCATACAAAACGGTTGGAATATCCTTGATTGACTGGAGTCCGCATTCTTCTTGAATATTTTGAATCATTGACCTTAACCATACACATTCTCGACCGGCTTCATAAAGTGCAATAAGTTCAGCATGGTTTGATGATGTAGCTGTAAGTGTTTGCTTGGTCAATCTCCAAGAAATTGTCGTGTCACCATACGTGAAAACATAACCTGTTTGTGACTTTGCTTTGTGTGGATCCGACAAATATCCAGCATCAGCATATCCGACCAACTTTGACTTTGAATTTTTCTGATAGAATAATCCCATATCATGTGTGCCACAGATATAACGAAATATATGCTTGATTCCATTCCAATGTCTTCGTGTTGGCATCGAACTATGTCTTGCTAATACATTTACTAGAAAATGCAATATCCGGACGTGTATTATTAGCAAGATACATCAAAGCTCCAATTGCACTTAGATATGGTATTTCTGAACCAAGAACTTCTTCATCACTTTCTTTGGGACTAAATGGATCATCTTCCCGATTAAGTGATCTAACGACCATTGGCGACGTTAATGGATGAGCTTTGTCCATATTAAATTTTGTCAACATTTTCTCTACATAGTTTGATTGATGGAGAAAAATTCCATTCTGAAAATGCTCAATTTGCAATCCAAGACAAAATTTGGTTATGCCAAGGTCTTTCATCTCAAATTCATTTTTCAACAACTTTGCAGTATTTTCAATCTCTTCTGGAGTTCCAATAATGTTTAGATCATCAACATATACCGCAACAATTGCAAAACCCCTTTCCGATCTTTTAATAAAAACACAAGGACTAATAGGATTAGTCTTGTATCCTTCTTTAAGAAGATATTCACTCAGGCGATTATACCACATTCACCCCGATTGCTTTAATCCATATAAAGATCGTTGTAATTTTATAGAAAACATCTCACGGGGTTTTGATTGACATGCCTCAGGCATTTTTAGTCCTTCAAGAACTTTCATGTAAATATCACTATCAAGTGATCCATATAAATATGTCGTAACAACATCCATGAGGCGCATTTGGAGTTTTTCCATAGTTTCAAGGCTAACTAAGAACCTTAGTGTAGAAGCATCCACAACGGGTGAATATGTTTCTTCGTAATCAACACCCGGCATTTGAGAGAATCCTTGTGCCACAAGTCTTGCTTTATATCTCACAATTTCATTTTTCTATCCCATGATGCATATGCAAAAATTTCATCATTTATCACATCACTTGCTATAGCATATGCAAAAATTTC